>NC_090247.1:53916091-54216091 GCF_037325665.1 Littorina saxatilis
ACCTGCGCATCATTTCTCACTTCAACAGGCCCTGTTCCAACTTGTACCACGGACCTACAAGAATAGAATGATAAGATACAGGTCCGTGCGTGTACACCCTGAATTCCTCCACTCCGTATCCGTTCAGTGCTGGCAAGTATCGCTGACAACAAGCTGTGGCGTAGAAAGTAGTTCATTCCAGTAAATTAGATGTACAAGAATCAATCAGGATTGAACTAGAAGCTGATCTAGCCGAAGAAGTTGTAAGGTTACAAGTAAGACGAACAATTATCAAAGTGTTTGACTTGCTCTATAATTATATAAATAAATAAATCCCTGCGCCTTGAATATGTGCGCGATATAAATTGCATAAAAAAATTTTTTTTTTTAAATCCCTGCGCTTAGAACTGTATCCACGGAATACGCGCGATACAAGCCTCATATTGATTGATTGATTGATTGATTGATTGATTGATTGATATATATATATATATATATAATGTATAACTATGACTCTTTAACAGACCAACAGGACACCTTTTTGTCTACCATCAATGGTTGTAAAAACAAAACCGAATACTCCGTAGACTTGTTTTCTGAAATACGTGACGATTGCCTTTCAGGCTTTGTTATGAAAATGTAAAGGAGCTAAACACTGTTCAAACCAATCGAACCATCGACTTATCGCTAGATGCAAAAGCAATGACCCCATCAAAAGCCTAACAACTCCCAGCAGAAACAAGAGGCTGCTGTCATGACGGATCAAGCTCAGGGCCAGATAGCCAGGCTAAAGTCGCAGCAAAGCATCCATCACGACAAATCGCTAATCGACCGTTGCTGAGCTGATGGTCCGTTATGAGTTGATTATCACAATGACCGCTTCTGGCTTCCGGACATTTCGCTGCCAATGGCGGGCCTCGTCACATAACCGGCACAGATCATACTGTTTTCAGCCCTTGATGCGACTGATTACGGTCCAATCAAACGCCATTACGCGCTTCCGGTCTGATCATGTGGCTGGTTATTAGCCAATCAGGCACGTTTCCTCATTTCCGGCGAGACTTTTTGTGATGGTGGGAAGGGTCGGCGATGAATTGTTACTGTAACGAGTCTGGTGTGTGTGTGTGTGTGTGTGTGTGTGTGTGTGTGTGTGTGTGTGTGTGTGTGTGTGTGTGTGTGTGTGTGTGTGTGTTTGTTTGTGTGTGTGTTTGTTTGTGTGTGTGTGTGTATGCATGTGTGTGTGTGTATGTGTATGTGTGTGTGTATGTGTGTCTGTGTGTCTGTATGTGTGTGCGTGTGTGTGTGTGTACGTGTGTGTGTGTACGTGTGTGTGTGTGTGTGTGTGTGTGTGTGTGTATGTGTGTTTAATTAAAGTGTCTCCGAGGGAGAGAGAGAGAAAGGTAGAGTCTAATTGTGTGCATGTGCATATCTGTCTGTTGCTCACTTCCTTGCTTGTCTAACTGTTTGCTTGCCTGTATATTTATCTGCGTGCATATGCTCGTACGTATGTGTGCCCAAAATGTTGCCAGGACTGAATATTTTGGAAGGCCGGGGTCAAGGGGCCGCCAAGGCTCCGGCGGGGTGCAGTGGCAGCGCCCTTGCTGGGGGGTCTAGGGAGGCAGCATCCCTAGCCAAAAATGAATTTTAGCATTTTAGTGAGGGTTTAGGTGGCCTCTCCTGACTCTAAATCTTAGAACAAACAAACTTTTAAGAGATGCATACTATATAAATCTTGTAAACTTGAAGGTATTTGTAACTGACCAGCGGAAAAGGAATTTTAGCAATTCAACAGGGGCTACTTAAGCCTCTCCTGGCTTTAAAACTGAAAACAGCAAACAAACAAACTTAAAAAAATTGGGGGGTGGGTGGATGAATGCACAAAATCAAAAACCTCTATACTTGAAGATGTTTGGTTGTATCACTCTTGCTATGGGGTCTACAAAAACAAGTGGTAAAGAAATGTCAAGAAGGGTTTTAGAAGCCTCTCCTCGCTTAAACAAAAACTTAAAATTGGAGCTGCACAAAATTAAAAAATCTGGTATTTGTAACTAACCAGCTGAAAATGAATTTTAGCAATTCAAGGTGCTATTTGAGCCTCTCCTGGCTTTAAAACTGAAAAACAGCACACACATATTGTTTAAAAAAAAAATTGGGGGGGGGGGGGGGGTGTGTGTAAATTACTTGAAGGTGTTTATCAAAATCAAAAACATCTATACTTGAAGATGAATGGTTGTATCACTCTTGCTAGAGGGTCTACAAAAACAAGTGGTAAACAAATTTCAAGAAAAGTTTTAGAAGCCTCTCCTCGCTTAAACAAAATCTTAAATTTGAGCTGCACAACAACAAAAAATGTTGTAAACTTGAAGGTATTTGTAACTAACCAGCTGAAAATAAATTTTAGCAATTCAACAGGGGCTATTTGAGCCTCTCCTGGCTTTAAAACTGAAAACGCACACACACATTCTTTTAAATAAAAAAAAATTAAAAAAATTGGGGGGGGGGGGGGGATGAATGCATAAAATCAAAAACCTCTATACTTGAAGGTGTTTGGTTGCATCACTCTTGCTAGGGCGTCTTCAAAAACAAGAGGTAAACAAATCTCAAGAAGGGTTTTGGAAGCCTCTCCTTGCTTAAACAAAAACTTATATTGGAGCTGCACAAAATTAAAAAATCTTGTAAACTTGAAGGTATTTCATCACCTAGTTTTGTCTTTGATTTAAAAAATGTTTACCGCATTAAAGGAAAATCACCATGCTAACAAAAAGTTAGGCGAACACAGGAAATAACAGTCACCTCCCTTGTATTACCCATTTTTACTTGTAGCTTATGATTTTATCATTGCAGGTGGTATATTCTCAAATAATTGTTGAACCATAGCTTGAACCAAATGAAAAACAAGTGTTTCAATTGAACACCTTCAAAAGGGCTAACTGCTCAGGCTAAAAAAGAAGGTTTAGAAAAAAACAGAAACCCCCAGAGTTATATCCCTTGCTAATGCTATACACAGATGCTGCTTTTCAATTTATCATTTCAGGAGTTATATTCTAAAATGATTGTTGAATCATAGCTTGAATTAAAAGAGAAATATGTTTCAATTAAGTTTGTCTCACTTGCTAACTTTCTTAAGGACTCAATGTATCAGAAGCTAAATACCACTGGTTCTTAGATCAGGAATGCAAGTTTTCTCTACCACACCATTGAAGGTCTCTGTATCCCTGCAAGAGGGGTATATAAAGATGTGGGTGAGCCGAGTTTTCAAATAGATAGCAACTAAGATGCCACATTCCCCAACATGACATGACATTGCTGCCCCCTACATGTCACTAAAACCTTATTGAGATCGGTCTGGGACATGGTGAAAGGTGGCTGACCTGGCACAACCACATTGGTCACACAAACCCAGTGTAAAGAACAGCTGCCAGAGATTAACAAAAAAAGGTATAAAATTATAAAAAATAAAAAAAAGTTGCCAAATTCTTCCTGGGACGGAAATCCGTCTAGGACGGAAGAAATCCCACCCCTGCGAGTGCTCGTGTACGTGTCCATCTGTTCGTAGAAAGATGAGTCACAATCACCTCCGTCTCATCCGAGCGGTCTCTTAATGCCTTTTGGCGTAATTGGAGCATAAATATACCCAACAGCATACCCTTCCCCTCGGGAACAATTACCACAAGACAACGATTTTCCTCTTGATGCCAGTGATTTACGCCGACACATCCCAGTATATCATGTTCAGACACGGGCACTTCAAAAGAAGCCAACAGACAGGGATGCGTAAGGGCGGGAAAAGGCAAAATGAAGAGAATTATCGATAGAATATCCTTTTGTGAAGGCAAAAATGATTTCCAGAAAGACCCTTTCCAATTACGAGTTATGGATTGATGGAATATTTTGTGGAGGAAATATTGTGAAGATGTTTGTTTGTTTGTTTGTGTGTGGACTTTTTTGTTTTGTTTTGTTGTATGGGAGATTATAATGTTGCTGTGTTGGCTTCCTTCGGTACACATTACAACGAGGCCCGGGTTACCGCGCACGAAAACACACACACACACACACACACACACACACACACACACACACACACACACACACACACACACACACACACACACACACAAGGATTGCATAGCTCGATAAAATTAATAAGAGACAGACAGAGAGAGAGAGGAGTCACAGACACAGATCATCAACTATATGTTCACAAAAACGAAGTGCCAAAGAGACCAGAGCATAGATTATGAAGTAGTTTCTTTGGTCTTATCCTAGCCTATGTAAATTCTGAACAGTTCTGAGACAGTATTCAGTATAGATTTCACGTGAAGGACTGTGCCTTTCATCTTTCATTTTCTACGAACTGAAGTGTCTCGCCCATCTGCAACCCACCACGCCTCCCCGCTCTTCCATCCATCGCCTGGTCCCGTTAGCCCCCACCGCTTTAATCTTCTTTAGTCCTTCCCCGCCCCCTCAACTGGGATCAAAGAAGAGTATGGGATTCCAACGGATTTTCAAAGAACACAGGATTTAAAGAGGTGACATCCCAGCAACATGTTGTCGAGCATTAAAGAACACAGATTTAAAGAGATGAGCTCCCTTAAAGGCTAAACGTTTCCGACGTTCTCTTATCAAATTATTTCCAAAAGCCCCCTACTGTTTTAAGCGTTACAAACTTATCTTAGATGACGAAAAAATGCAATTTAAAAAAAAAGAAATGTGGTCTCGTTGGTTCTTTTTGATTAATACCCCCTTGGGTCCAGTTGGCCGATATGGAACATGCTTTGGTTTTCATTGTGGATATCATTTGCTTTTGATACTCTGGGGCGGGGATATAGCTCAGTTGGTAGCGCGCTGGATTTGTATTCAGTTGGCCGCTGTCAGCGTGAGTTCGATCCCAGGTTCGGCGGAAATTTATTTCAGAGTCAACTTTGTGTGCAGACTCTCTTCGGTGTCCGAACCCTCCCCCCGTGTACACTACATTGGGTGTGCACGTTAAAGATCCCACGATTGACAAAAGGGTCTTTCCTGGCAAAATTGCTTAGGCACAGTTAATAATTGTCTACCTATACCCGTGTGACTTGGAATAATAGGCCGCGAAAGGTAAATATGCGCCGAAATGGCTGCAATCTACTGGCCGTATAAAATTTCATCTCACACGGCATCACTGCAGAGCGCCTAGAACTGTACCCACGGAATATGCGCGATATAAGCCTCATTGATTGATTGATTGATTGACTCTGGCTGCAGGTTTCCTGGAATCGCATCGGCACTTGGGCCTGTCTCGTCAGAGCATCGCGATAGGACGATGCCGATGATGTGTGCGTGTTGAGAAGTGGGACTCGTCGCTTTAAAGACTGGAAGCGAAGGGTATTGATCGTCCGGCAGTTACTGGTGTCTCTTTCACTTGTCGACTGCCTTGACAGCCACACGCTACCGTGGCACCTTGCCCTTTTCCTCCCTCCTCCCCCGCCCCTCTCTCTGTCATCTCCGCGAGTTTCTACAGGTGAGGACAGCAAGGTGTTGATGGCAGGTCTGTCGCTCCTGCGACCTCAGATGATGAGAGGCACAATGTGTCGATGTTGACATGGCCCCTCCCTACTCAGTCCTTCGTCTCTTCTAACAAACACACAGACCCCGAACACTCAGACACATGCAGACACACAGACAGACAGACAGACAGAAAGACACACACACACACACACACACACAGACACAGACGCACACACACACACCCATACTAATACTTGAACTCTTTCTCTCTGTTTCACTCCCCCCCCCCTCCTCCCTCTGTACAGGTGAGAAGCGGAATAAAGGCCCAGGGCTGCTGACCGGCCACAGTCACACACACCTGCTTACGGGATTTGTGACAGAGGTCATTCATAGCACCCACCTCTGGCCTAGCCTTTTCTCTCCCTCTGCCTTTGGTGGGCCGATTGACAGGGTGTGCATGGCCATGGGAGGGGTGAGGCGGGTTCAGGTGTGAGGGGAGGGGTGCGGGACACACGGGAGGCAGATTAGTGTCACGCCGACTTCAGAAGTGTCGCTGCAGTTAAAAAAAAATCACATGCATCTATAATGCGCTGAAACACACGCACGCACGCACGCTAGCACGCACGCACGCACGCACACACACACACACACGCACACACACATACATACATACGCACACACAAACACACACACAGACACACACACACACAGACACACACACACACACGCACACACACAGAGAAAATCCCACACTGCACAGACAGATGACAGGCTGTAGATTATTGGTCAGACCAAAATTGGCCAAAACACGGAAGGGTACTCCAATAAGATCTTTTAACTAACATCTCACGAACGTGGGAAAATTGGCTAAAGTGGGATAAAAGGGACCTCCAATTAAAAAGAGTCAGTAGAACTGAGAGAGAGTGCAATGGCTCATAAAGAAGAGACAGGAGGAAGACAGGTGCTCGCAATTGCTCCTAATCACGCATAATACTGGTCCAAAAAGGTTAATGGGTCATGACGCACAGATCAAGGAAAAGGAGGAGGGAAGAGACGGCGGTCAGGGAGTGTGGGAGGGGGGGGGGGGGAGGGTAGAGTTGTTGAAAACGGGGGAGGGGTTGGCGTGTGTTTGTTGTTAGGAACACATGCAAGTAGGAAGAAGAGAGACAGAGAAACCACCAGAGAATTAAACACTTTTCCTGCGATCTATGCTCGCTCTACTGGCACACATTTGACTTTTCTAAGCTTGCGTGTAGGCAGACTGAGTGACACGAGTGTGTGTGCGTGTATGTGTGTGTGTGTGCGTGTATGTGTGTGTGTGTGTGTGTGTATGTGCGTGCGTGTTTGTGCGTGCGTATGTGCGTGTGTGTGTGTGTGTGTGTGAGAGAGAGAGAGAGAGGGGGAGGGGTCAGTGTTCTGTATTGTTTCATTATTGTTGATTTTGTTTTGCATTCTACTCTCTTAATCTTAGACAATATGTGATAACCGGCAAGGTGCTGACTTTCTTTTGTGCATTGTTGATGGTGAATGCATGTTAATTTATTTTTAATATACTTTCTTATGTGATAACCAATGTGCTATATTTTCTCAGGACAAAGAACAAATGTTTATTTTGAATGTTTTATGTATGTTATTATTACGGACACAAACGCTCAGCAATGTAATTTCTCTTTTAGAGATTAATAAAGTTATTGTATTGTATTGTATTGTATTGTATTGTGACACGAGATCACTTCTTTTACTGTGAAGCGAAAAATTTGCTTCATTTTTAGGATAAATTCACAACTTGACATTAAAAGTGAATGAGAGGAAGAGACACACTGAGAGAGACACACAAACAGACAGACATGCAGACAGACAGACAGAAGCAGAACTAACATGAATACAGACGGGAGAGAATGATCACCAAAGGTACAGATAAAGACAAGAGACACACAGACAGACAAGAACCTCGACACATAGGGATGTTCCACTACAAACACAAGCAGCACAAAAAAAAACGTGAACAGGATAAAAGAAAAATACTTAGTCTTCGTAAATCACAAAAGCTTACAGAGCGAGGAATAAAACGATTACAGTAACTGAGTACTTAAGTGCAAATCCTTGCCTCTTTTCATTGCCTCACATCCAGTGAGATTTTATCAGTAGGATTAGGAGGCACCTGAAGCCCATCATTTAGCTCAGCTAAGAAATCTAACCAAGCAAGACTGTCTTAGCACATTCAACCGCAGTTATTGTTGCGCGCGCGTGTCGGTGTGTGTGTGAGAGAGAGAGAGAGAGAGAGAGAGAGAGAGAGAGAGAGAGAGAGAGAGACAGAGAGAGACAGAGACAGAGAGAGACAGAGACACAGAGAGAAGGGGGAGACAGAGTGAGTGAATGAGTGTGTGTGTGCGTGAGTGTGTGTGCGTGAGTGTGTCTGTGTGTGTATGTGCATGCGTGCGTTCCCCAACACACACACACACACACATAATATATACACACACACCTCCCCCCCCCCCCCCACACACACACACACAGACACCTAGAGGCTCCAACCCGTATCTCCTCACCACTATCCATCGTTTTGCAAGCTCTATTGTTCTCGGCTTGCTCTCCTTCCGACATCGTTCTCTATCCCCATCACAAACAGGAACAACTGCCAAATCCAACAGCGTGGAATTGATATCAAGTAGCTAAGCCTTCGCCCAACAAAAGCAAAAGCTGAGGGGGCTTTCCCTTCTGGCAAAAGGCTTCTCTTGCCGAGCATGTCTTATGAGTGCAACGGCTCATACAAAATGCATCCAGTGCATTGGCTTCAATAAATGGATGTGTACTAAAGTGTGCATGCGTGCACGTATTAGTTTGTACATTCTGCTTGCGTGTATGCAACGTATATATATATATATATATATATATATATATATATATATATAGAGAGAGAGAGAGAGAGAGAGAGAGAGAGAGAGAGAGAGAGAGAGAGAGAGAGATTACAACACGAGTGGGTTTTTATATGGCTTGTATTTCAGTCAAGACCCAGCGGATGAATATCGAGGGACTCACAAGCCTCTGGCGAGATATGATATAATTATATCATTGATGGTCCAACGTGACTGCCACACAAGTCATTTTCTTTCTTCCTTTTTTTGTCTTTCAAAAATTCAGCGGAACCCCCTTTTTAAGACTTCCCAATTGAACACATCCTCCCTTTTAAGACCCTGCTTTTAGAGACTTTCTGTTCATAACCTCTGTAAATGTACCTCTATTTTTTTTAAGATTCCCGCCTTACTAAGACCTGAATTTCTGGGATTTTTGGAGGTCCAAAAAGCTTCACTGTACATTGAACGCATTGGCTGATGACCACGAGAGACTGCTAAACATTTTCTTTTTCTTATTTTCCCACCTGTGCACACCTTCTTCTTCTTCTTCTGCGTTCGTGGGCTGAAACTCCCACGTACACTCGTGTTTTTTGCACGAGTGGAATTTTACGTGTATGACCGTTTTTTACCCCGCCATTTAGGCAGCCATACGCCGTTTTCGGAGGAAGCATGCTGGGTATTTTCGTGTTTCTATAACCCACCGAACTCTGACATGGATTATATTACAGGATCTTTTTCGTGCGCACTTGGTCTTGCGCTTGCGTGTACACACGGGGGGGTGTTCGGACACCGAGGAGAGTCTGCACACAAAGTTGACTCTGAGAAATAAATCTCTCGCCGAACGTGGGGACGAACTCACGATGACAGCGGCCAACTGGATACAAATCCAGCGCACTACCGACTGAGCTACATCCCCGCCCGTGCACACCTACCTAGGTTATTGGGGGCGAGGTGGAAATCATGTCACCCACATCATGTTTAACCGTTACTCCCCTGTTTGAGGCTCTTTTTCTCGTTGAAGCATAGCAAATATATATAGTGAACGACGAAGACCACCTGTTTTAAGTCTATTAATCAAACCATGCAGTAACAGTAAAAGACTCATTTTTAACAGAGAAACAAGTTTCTCGTGTATCAAAAATTCAGTCAATGTTACGACTTAACTAGTACTTTTTTAGAAGAAGAAAATCCCCACCTACATCAATCAGTTTGTTTTAAGCGTGTTTTATTCCTTTTCTTTGATACAACAACAAACAATAACAACACTAAGAACGTTAACAAGCAGACTGCTTATGTACGATCAATCAGTTTCTGCCATGTTCAGGCAGAACCCGCCATGTGCAGAACACACTAAATAAAAAAATAAAAACACGGACACAGGCATGTCAGGTCAACAAACATACAGCCATTTTGTTCCTCCACCCACACTACCACCGACACAACAATGCACGACACAACAGTCAAGCCCTTGTTCGTGCACACGGAAAAACCAACAAGTCTGGAGAACAGGAGGAGGGGGTGGGAGGGGGGTCGGAGGTTGGGACGGAGGATAAATTTAATGCCCTATACAGAGATCAGCAACTTGTCACAAAGCGCATTTTGTCTACATGTGCATGGCTGCTGTTTCTTTCAGAACGTCTGCGCATGCTGCTAAACAACTGCCGTTATTTCCGGCGCTTACGCGCACGCTCACTAACAATCACACTTCAGCATCAGTGCACTGACAGACATTGAAAGGACATGGAAACACTGCCCGAGGGCTGGTTTATTTTTCTCCAAAAGGCAAGCCCTAGTTTCGATGTCAGTGAACAATATGTGGGTTGTAAGTTAGAAGAAAGGAGGGTAAGTTGGGACAAAGGAAAAGGAAAAAGAAGAAAAAAAGAAGAAAAAGCAAAAGAGAGAAAAAGAAACTGTCTTGGACAACTTAGGAATTTTCGATTTTTACTGGTTGAGGGGTGATTTATTTTTATCTCGACTTGGCTAACCCGAGTTCCAAAGAAGAAAAAACAAACATTTTACATGTAACTCAAGAGTTATGTTTTCTGCATCTCGAGGTGATTTATACATCTCGACAAAGCTGGCCCTAGTTCCTGTCAACGAATAACATATATACGTGGTATAAGTAGGAACAGTGGTGTAGGGGAAGGGGGTAGAACAAAAAATAATCAAGGGACTGTTAGAGGAGTATTTTTAAGCCAAAAGGATTGTTTTTTCACCTTTTATTTACGAATAACCATAAGAGTTTACGCAGAAAACTGGTCAAATGGAATTGAATCTGACAGTGATTGTATGATTTTTGTATACATGTATTGTTGTCACGCGCTTTGAACTGGATGATGATCTGGCAGACGCCAGAAGGGAAGCAGAAGTCAACCCGTCACAAAACAACAACATCCGCCTCCAGGAAGCCAAAGCCAAATTTCTCAAAAAGAAGCTACAGGCAAGACGGAGAAGCTGGCAAGAGAAAACAAGCTCTCTGAACCTTGAGAAGGATGGCAGAAAGCTCTGGAGGCTCACCAAGCAGTTGAATGATGAGAACACCAGCAGAGGAAAGATCACATTAGAAGAGAACGGGAAGGTGCTAACTGGAAAGCATGCTGCCAACCAATTTGCTGAAAGCTATGCAGCTGAGAGCAACCTCCATGTTAGCCCCGAGAAACAGAGAGAAGCAAGAAGAGAGAAAAGAGAGAGACCTGCCAGACAGTCGACAGTGGACGCCATGAGTCAACCACTCACACTCCACGAGCTGCACTCAGCTCTGAAAAAGTCAAAGGGGAAGAAGTCCCCTGGCCCAGACGGCATCACCAACGAGATGCTAACCCACCTTGGTAGTGCAGCAGAGAACAAGCTACTCGAGGTCTTCAACAGCAGCTGGCAAGAAGGATCGCTACCACAACTCTGGCGAGAAGCGATCATGATCCCCATCTTAAAAAAAGGGAAGGATCCAAAGAAGGCCACCAGCTATCGCCCAATCAGCCTCACCAGCTGTGTTGTGAAGATCCTGGAGAGAATTGTGAACGAGCGCCTCAGGTGGTACCTGGAATCCAGGAACCTCCTCGCCCCTGAACAAGCTGGATTCCGACAGTTCCGCAGCACTGAAGATCAGGTCACTTACCTGGCGCAAGAAGTTGAAGATGCCTTTCAGGAACAGAAGCTGGTCTTCGTCACCTGGATAGATCTTCAGAAGGCCTTTGACAAGGTCTGGAAAGATGGACTCCTTGTAAAACTGCTGAGGAAAGGCGTGTCCAGCAACATGTACCAGTGGATTCGCTCTTACCTCTATAACCGCAGGGCAAGAGTTAACGTCGACCAGACCAAAAGCAAGAAGTTCCTCCTTCGTCATGGCGTCCCTCAGGGCGGAGTCCTCTCCCCCACACTCTTCCTTCTCTTCATCGACGATCTGGTGTCTGAGATGCCCAAGGGGATCAAAGCTGCTCTCTACGCAGACGACCTTGTGATCTGGTGCAAGGAGGAGCACGCAAGTACTGCCACCTACAGAATGCAGCAAGCGGCAGATAGGCTGAACGCATGGGCAGAAGATTGGTGCGTCTCCATCAACAAGGAGAAATCCTCCACCACCCTATTCACACTGTCGCCAAAGCAGAAAGCCGGAACCATTAGGCTTGGTGGAACTCCTCTGAGAGAGGATGAAGAAGCAACGTACCTTGGTGTCACCTTTGATAGACGGCAGACCTGGAAACCACACATTGCACAGGCAGAGACGAAGGCCCGGCGCAAGCTAGCCATACTCAGGAAGCTGGCAGGTACCACCTGGGGAGCGAACGAGAAGATACTGAAGACAGTATACCAGGGAACAATCAGACCCCACCTCGAGTACGGCTCCACAGCGTGGTCAACCTCAGCCAAGACAAACCTGCAGAGCCTTGACCGTGTGCAAAACCAGGCCCTCCGACTCATCACCGGTGCAATGAAATCCACGCCCATCAAAGAAATGGAGAAGCTTACCACCATCCAACCCCTCTGTCAGAGAAGAGAAGCCAAGACTATGGTACAGGCCGAGAAGCTCAAGTGCCTACCCGACCACCCCATGAAGCACAGACTGAGCAACCTCACCAAGAACCGGCTTAAACGGAGCAGTTTTGTACACGAGAGCAAGAGACTTTCTCGACAGTACAGGGAAGTCCTTCCACAGAACACTCTACCTCTGACTCAAGAAGAAGAGGAAACCCCCAAGGCAACAGAGAAACCAGGCATCCAGATCTGCACCAGTGTTCCACATGTTACCTCAGGAGCAGATCAGAATGACACAGCTCGACAGGCACTCACCTTAGCCCTGATCGACGAACAGTACCCAAAAGAGGCGTGGATCCATGTATACACCGATGGATCAGCAACTAACGCCGTGCTCAATGGAGGTGCAGGCATTCTCATCCAGTTCCCTGGGGGACATACAGCTACATCCAGCGTTGCCACTGGCAAACACTGCACAAACTATAAAGCAGAAGCAGAAGCTCTCATGCAGGCCGCCTCCTTCGTTCAGGACTCCGCAGACCCTTGCTACCAAGTTGTCTTCCTCTCGGACGCCCTTTCAGTCCTTCAGGCCCTAGAGAACGACAAACTCCCACAGCTGGCCAAAGCATTACAGATGGTCAGACAAACCAGAAGAGTTGTCCTCCAGTGGATACCAGCACACTGTGGGATACCAGGAAATGAAAGGGCAGATGAGCTGGCAAAAGAAGGAGCCGTGGAAGACCAACCTGAAAACAGTGTCAGCTTTAGTGAGCAGAAGACAATCATCAAGGCATTGATGAGGCCAAGGACAAACAGAGATGACTACCACACAATGTCCAGAGAGCAGCAAGTCAACCTCATCAGGCTGCGTACTGGCCACAACAGGCTCAATGCTCACATGAACCGAAAGTTCAAGCTGGCGCCATCACCAACCTGTGCCTGCGGTCAAGAGGACCAAACAGCGGAACACATCTTACAGCGATGTCCCTTACTAGATGAGGAACGAAAAGAAGTGTGGCCGTCACCAACTCCCTTGCAGACCAAACTATACGGCAGTCGACAGGAGTTGGAGAAAACGACAACATTTATCACCAGTGCTGGACTGATTGTGTAACCTCTGCGAACGCCAAGAAGAAGAAGTTGTCACGCGCTTTGAACTTCTGATAAGGCGCTTTACAAATGCCCGTTATTATTATTATTATTGGCTCACGTAAGTGTAGCCTATGCGATGCTAACTTGTGTCTGTCTGTGCGTGCGTGCATGCGTGCGTGCGTATGTATGTATGTCTGTGGTAGAAACTTTAACATTTGAAGACGTCACAACATTTGAAGACGTCACATTATGACGTAAGAGGGTTAGACGTCACGCGAAGGAATTACTGAAAGTCTCGGTCATTGTTATTTTGAGCGGGCCGAGACTATTTTTTCTTCGAAATCGGCCATTCAGATCTAGATCTAGGGTATCGCTTTCTTGCACAGTGTCACCTATGCTTACTGTGTGTGTGTGTGTGTGTGTGTGTATGTGTGACGGAGTGATTGAGTTTGTGTTACTGTTTGTCGATTTCTTACGTGAGCCTTGAAGGCTCCGCCTCTTGTTATTATTATTATTTTATGCAGGTCAATACGGCATACATTGCGACCCGGCCTGGTGCAAAATGTGTGCTATCTCCGTACACCATTAAAGGTTTGTTTTTGTTTGTTTCTTTGTTTGTTTGGGGTTTTTGCTACCTTTTAAAGCCTTCTCATTCTATTGTTTTCGTTGCGATTTATTTCCACCGTTATTTTTGTTTTATCTCTACAGCTACAATCTCAAATTTCAACATACCTGTCCCCTGTTTCTTACAGGCGAGAATAGGCGAGATTGGCGAGTGGGGCGAGGAAGTACCGTTTCTTGGGCACATCTCGCCGCGAGTGACACTAGAATTCTCGCCTCGAACGTAGCTTTGGGCTTGCTCGCTTGGCGAGAAAACATGGCGGCCTCGCAGCTGCCCATCCGATTGGCTGTCCATGGTTTTTTACCGACCAGTGCAGACGGCCTTTTCGGAATCAACTAATGGTGTTTAATTCTTGCGTAGCTACTCAACTCAACTCAACTCAACTCAAATTTTATTGGCTTCAATTTTCATAGAAGAATTTGTCTTGCGCTTGGGAGAAAGTAAGAGTATAACATATAAAAACAGCATTCATATCACATTTCATGTATCACACACAGTAATCACTAGTATAAGCCTACAATTATCACATTTGTACCTGTATCATACATGCAAATAAATAGTATCACATTTCCACGTATCACACACAATATATACATTACATAACATACAGCAAGCTTCCATCTCCCACCCCCCCCCCCCCCTCCCACACATACATATCCTCGCACGTGCGTCGACTCCATACAAATGACATCATCAGTCCATTAACTAAAATGCACAATGACTAGTAGTGGGTACATGATACTTAATACGTGCTCAACTAGACCTGCTAACTAGCCATTAAACCGTTTCATAGACAATCTCGCCTCCTAGCTTCGCGAGCGGCTAGCCGAAAGAATATCTCGCCTGAAAGAAACACGCGTCTGCTTAACTCATAATCGTTTAGACTGGGAGTCGTTCGAGTGGGACTCACTCAATTATGCAGGTGTGGAACAGACTGATTTATTGATCTTAAACGTGGCACTCAATGTCTATTCTGGCACCCAATGTCTATTCCACTTCGGTCAAATCGGAAATGACTTATCGTCAATCAGACGCGGACAATGGCCGGCAACAAACGGGTGGAAATTCCTCTGTCACGGAGCTGGTGGACTGAAAATTATCCTTCCCCTGTCACACAAATCCCAAGACATTCGGGGGGGGGGGGGGGTGTTCGGATGACGACTTGGTCGCCGTGAGGTTGCGCAAGTGAAAAGCGACTAGGGTGTAATGTTTGCGATGCGAATACATTTAATAAATTAAAATAGATTTCCTTTTAAATACATTCTGTTGAGAAACGAATACATTTTCTGCGTTAAAGAAGCTTTTCTATGGAAATGTCCGCACTTTGCACAGTTATTCATTACTAACTTTTAACCTCAAACCAGTTTTTTCGTGAATGATTAGGGGTGAGGGTACAGAAATTGAAGACCACACTCTCGCAAAACATAACTTCGGATAAAAAAAATAAAAAAAGAAGATTTTTAACATTCTCTTTCGTTGTAAACATAGAAATGTGAGATTCGAGGAAGACCAGGTTCGCCTAACTCGGGCAATAGTACAGCCTACTGGTACCACGTAGGTCAACACAAAATCCACTTGACGAATACCTTATCATCCATTCACAAGCAGCAAGACAAATATTTTCCCAACAATTACACACCTCGTGTGAGGGTCAGGGCAGCTCAAACAAACTACTATGGTGTAAACGTATGCCACCAGAAAACTGGTCAAATGGAATTGGTCAAATGGAGTCTGTACATTGAGGACGGGGGGAGGGGGGGTCTTTTTCGCATTGTACTGCAAATGTATTGCTTGTCCTTGCACACTCTTGCAAAGTCTGTAATACGGACCACCTACGTCTGAACACAGAAACAATATACCCAGGCGGGAAAGGGGTGAGTGAGTGAGTGAGTGAGTGAATGAGCGAGAGAGTGAGTTAGTGTTTGACTGAGTGAAAAGGATTATCGTGGGTTGTTCATGAGCCATCTCCTTGCTCTCGAATATATATATAGGCCACCACAAACTATCTACTTCAGACAGTACAAGCTGTAACCTGCCACACACGCAATAATAGCCATACCGATAAAGGGAAATACCAAAGACATAGCCATGGAAATACGTTCTTCAAATGGAACTTTCCGACTTAAAAATGCACTATTCTATGATAAGCCTACACAAAAGTAGGCCTTCGTACCCAGCTGTCTACAAACACTTTGCATTATTTTTGTTTTTCGTTTTCGCTCTGTCCCCAAGCTAAAGACGGTGAAGAGTCCCGATCAGCTCATCCCTCTTAAATTAGCTCTTCAGTTTAATTCCCCAGCAGTCAGCTCCTCCTGTGTACGCATCTAGCAAATCCAGGGAGGGAGAAAACAGCTCGCTGTATGTGTCCCGCAAACAGAGAGTTTGTCCACGAATCTGAGGCCTTGTTCACGGCAGCTGTCATGTGTGGCCGTCGTGTTGTCTTTTGCCTTGCATTGGTGGGGGACAGGCGGGGACGATCTCGTGCCCTTGTTGAACCGACGCCGCAACATGACAAACCCGGACCTTGACCCTCGCTTGATCTGTACGAGAGGGTCTCTACAGGCTTGTTGGCATGTTGATGTTTCGTTGGGTTTAGTAACAGTGTCACCTGTGTGCAGGGAGGGAGAAGGTAGAAGTAAATTGGGTGAGAGAAGGTAAAAGGTATGACATTGTGCTTTTGACAGCCTCTGCTTGTACTACTTTAAATAACAGTGAAGAGAAAAACTCTTTGAATGGCGGGCTGGCGGGCTGACCGTAAAAACAATGGGTGGAGATAAAACTTACGAACAGAGAACAACAGGGAACAATAATATTTGTCTGTCCGACTATGTCAGGTAACCCTCGTGCCTCGCTGTCTGCCTGCCTTGTCTGTCCGTCTATCACTATGTCCCGGAGCCTGCTTGCTTGCCCGCCCGCGGGCCAGTCTGTCTATCAGTCTGTCCGACCAAGCCTATACTTACCAAAAAGCCTGCATGCCTGCAAAGGTGTCTGTCCCCTGGTTGGTTAGCTAGATCAAGCTTCCACGGGGTTACACAAACTCTGCATTCATCTTGCAAGGCATGTGTATTTCAGTCGCCAGCAACCTCATTAACGTAACAACTGCCATTAGATACGGCGCCTGCAAGTCTAACAATCAAGCGGGGTTTACAGAGGAATTCTTGTGTAACATTCATCAATCAAAAGAGCAGAATAAAAAAAAAACGAATACCTCCCTGCGAGCTATTTCTCAGCTCCAGTTTTTCATTTCCGTCCCAACGGCACAGCTCTTTCAGAAGTGTCGTTATTAATCTATTTAATCACAATAAATGTCCTTTCACACAAAGTCGATGGCCAAAATTAATTACTGTGAATCGGGCTCGATTGTCCGTTCCTTTGATCTCGCCAAACGGCAAGACTTACAAGATCAAAAAATATAATTTACTCCTGGGATTCCAAATTGTCATCTAACGCGCAGGTTGTCACACGTAGACAGATGTGCTCAGATTGCCATACCAAAGAAAAAGTCGCATAATTGTTTGTTTGTTCGTTCATGGGCTGAAACTCCCACGGCTTTTACGTGTATGACCGTTTTTACCCCGCCATTTAGGCAGCCATACGCCGCTTTCGGAGGAAGCATGCTGGGTATTTTCGTGTTTCTATAACCCACCGAACTCTGACATGGATTACAGGATCTTTTTCGTGCGCACTTGGTCTTGTGCTTGCGTGTACACACGGGGGTGTTCGGACACCGAGGAGAGTCTGCACACAAAGTTGACTCTGAGAAATAAATCTCTCGCCGAACGTGGGGACGAACTCACGCTGACAGCGGCCAACTGGATACAAATCCAGCGCGCTACCGACTGAGCTACATCCCCGCCCAAAGTCGCATAATAACTATACGTACGAGGTGTCTGGGAACACTTCCGCGCGGAGGGGTTTTGCGGGCTTCGCAGCAAAGGGAAAGAGGGAAATTTATCTCGGGCTCGCAAGGAAGCAAGCACTGTGTCTCTATACTGATAAAGTGTCATACCACTACCAGAGGAAAAAGAAACACAGATTGTCATACCCAAGAACGACGAAACATTGGGATTGTTTCACTGCCAATGCCTTTCATCAACAAACTTACACAGCATCTCAAACCCTCACTCGTACCATCCCCACCCCATCCTTTACGCACACTACACCTCAACACAATTCCCTCGTTCGCTTCCATACCCATTCCAGGATGTATTCAGACTAGAGTTTTTCAATTTCACAACTACCTCCTAGCGCCTGTGTCGGCGGAGATCTGTGACAGACGCAGCTCCCCCCTGCGGGGGAGGGTGTCATGAGAGGCGATAGAAATCCACTTGAATGTCTGCAGGAGGGCGAGCGAGAGCTCTAGTAGACGCCCTCGCCCCTAAAGAACAGCACTGCAGACACTGAGGGCAGGCTGCCAGCGACACCACTCTACACGCTGCCGGTCAGTCCCTGTGGACGTCCACCACGCGGCTCTATGGTTACTGTGGACCTCGCTACTGGCTGATGTTTTGGCACTTTTAGCCACCCCTCCCCTTAACCCCGCCCCCCCCCCCCCCCCCACAAACAAACAAAAACGGAGAATGACCGCAAAAGTGGCGGAAAAAAACTGCCACACACGTAACAGCCCACATGTGCATAGGAGCTTACGAACGCAGAAAGGGAAGAATGTACCTTTATAAGTAGTCTGCCCTTTTCATCACAGTGTAGGGCGGGGATGTAGCTCAGTCGGTAGCGCGCTGGATTTGTATCCAGTTGGCCGCTGTCAGCGTGAGTTCGTCCCCACGTTCGGCGAGAGATTTATTTCTCAGAGTCAACTTTGTGTGCAGACTCTCCTCGGTGTCCGAACACCCCCGTGTGTACACGCAAGCACAAGACCAAGTGCGCACGAAAAAGATCCTGTAATCCATGTCAGAGTTCGGTGGGTTATAGAAACACGAAAATACCCAGCATGCTTCCTCCGAAAGCGGCGTATGGCTGCCTAAATGGCGGGGTAAAAACGGTCAAACACGTAAAAGCCGTGGGAGTTTCAGCCCATGAACGAACAAACAAATCACAGTGTAACTGTCTTCAATGAGAAGAAAAAACGCAACGTATTACGCTCTTTCCCGCAATCCATCGTTATTTTTGAGGTGCTAAGGCGGTCGTCGCAAAGGTGGACAGGGAAACAACTCGACAGCCAGTCTCAGAGTATGGCCATATATGAGACGATCTCGCGTGTGTCTTCCGGGCGAGCTTCTGGACAATTTGTCAGATAAGTTTATTTTCTGTATTAAAAGTGTTTGTCTATCTCTCCACTTAAAAGACCGCTGGGTCGAAGATCAGTGACCGTTTCGTTTTGTTTTGTCATAATTAAACGTTCCCATAGCATACCTATCAAACATAAAGATATGCCTAAAATTCATCTTCATAAAAACGTGCCTACATAAACACTCATCAAATTGCCTGAAATGAATGCAAGCTTCAGGTGTGCCCAGAAGCAGCCATGGACACATTCCTGTGAACAAATGAATTCCAATTTCAAGATCAGAACAAGGAGAACATCAACATCCTTTTAAATATATTAGCTTATAAGCTACTGCCACCTGAAGAAGAAATTCGAGAGAGCACCGACTTCTAAACGCACAAGACCCCAAATTTCTGGCCAGTGCATCAAGAGCATCAATATCCTTCTCTTAGCTTTGAACAGCTACCACCTGGGGAAGAAGTTCGAGTAAGCAACGACTTCTCAACGCACTGTGACTATCAGAAAGCGAGGTGGAAACAGCAGATTGAGCACGAATGAGAAATTCAGCACACTGTCACATTAATAAGCCATTGCCAATCTGTTTCCTTGCAATGCATAACACTTTGCCGTGATCCATCCCAAAACAAACAAGGAACTTAGTCGATAAATATCGACAGGGGGCCGACAAATGGTTTAAATGGGAAATGTGTGTATATGGGTGTGGGTTTGAAACAAACAAACAAACCAACCCATGTGAACCCCGGGCCGCAGGCCTTCGATGTAGTGATTGAAAAAAAAGGATGTTCTCAAATGGTTCAATTCTCATTTGGTCTGATTCTCAAATGGTACCGGTATACTCCCCCCCCCCCCCCCTGGCCGCAGGCCTAGGAGTAAAATTTTATAGACACTGACCTTCTTCCCAGGGGTCATTGACCCAGTTTTAGCTATGAGAGGTGGTTCGCCCAGAGGCTGTAGAGTATACTGGGGCGGTCTCTTTGATGTCTTGAGAGGCAACTTGGCCAGGGTAGCACATGCACCAGAACTGGTGGACACCAAGGACAAACATGAAATCGAAGCAGTTTGCTTTCAGAGGGAACGGTCGTCAGCAACTCAAACTTCTCTGTTTTCTTTTTTTTTTAAATCTGACTTTCTTTGTGGCCCCCTGACTCCGCCCCCCTCCCTCTGTAAGGACCCCCCTCCACAAGGACCGATTTTTGTCAACATTTTAAAGGTCGCTAGAGAGGGGTTCCACTGTATGACCTAACCGCTACTGGCAGACGGCCTCAATCTTCACGCGCAAAGACGAGATTAATAGGTGCTCGGTTTTGGTATTTTGAATTACATTACATTAAACCTTTGTTGGGTTTCATGGTCATGGCAACAGCCATAATAATATTACATGATGTATAATATCATATTTCAGCATATGTGAATTACATGTCATCATACTAAACTGTCATACATTTTTATTCCTACATTATTCTGATTGATCACAACCAAACCTACTATCATTGGACACATCCAAATGCAAGCGCCTGTTCTTGACAATTTAGATCAGTGCAATTTCCTGGGTCGGGCTTTGCCACAGACACTCACGGTTTGGCCTGTAGGTAAAATGTACAATGTATTTTCTGATTTGTGCACAAAAGCTTTTTTTTCTTTTTTCTTTTTTTTAACATAACAATGTTTAATGTCACTGTATGTTTAAAAGACCATGGTCATATTTGTAAAAAAAATGTTAAATTAGAAAATAAATAACATTTTGGTTCATGATTTTTCCTACACCTGTGCTAAAAATAAGAAATAAAAATGTCGGGTATATAAGTCACTCAAATACAGCTAGGTATGAATGGCTCGGTTAGAGTTTGTTGCAGTTGACCCTGCACAAAGCGTCATATCATGTTTTTGTTGAACAATTTTGACGTCACCCCTCCCATAGGGTGACGTATTTCACAACTTCCTGTGTTACACAAACTCTGTGATGACCAATTTTGACGTCACCCCTCCCATAGGGTGACGGATTTCACAACTTTCTACAGATGAACAATTTTGACGTCACCCCTCCCATAGGGTGACGGATGTCACAACTTCCTGTGTACACAAACTGATGACGTATTTCACAACAAAATGGCGCTGCCCATGGTCAACCTCGAAACTATCCGTATAGAATGGGGGCGTCCTCGCCCCCATAAAAAGTGTTCCCCCAACACTACGATTCTCCCAAATGATGCAAACAGCAGTTGCGCTCACACGCCTGAACGGCTGAGACATAAAACAGAAGCCTTTCGTCATTCACGATCACGCAACACAACATCAAATGTTTGCAGGAAGTGCTAAACAACAACACAGGCATAAGTGCAGTGGTGTTACAGGTGCTTCTGTTGTTTTCATTCCATGTAAACGGATTCAACCGAACAACACACGCTTTCAAATCGCTCAAAAACAAGAAGTGCCTAGTAGAAAGACCTTTTTTTGGTAGAAAGAAGGGTTTGGAACCACTTTCCTGAAGTAAGGTAAGGCCACAAAAAATAGTCTGTTTACGGTAACATAGGCAAACAAAATTGGGTCGGTAGGTCGGGATTTATTTTTTCCCCCCAAAAAAACATATTTTTAAGTTATTTTGCCCAAAAACAAAGACTTTTTTTTTTCCTCCCCCAAATGCCAAAAAAAAGTCTGGGGTCGCGCGAAAAAATAGGGTCGGTCGGGATACCGTAAACAGGCTATTTTTTTTGGGGGGGGGGCTTAAGACCATTCCGAATAGAGACTCAGCGCTTCTTCCTCCCTCGATACTGATTTCAATATCTACCTCGTCCATGGACCATATTTGCTGCGAGTAAGTTAGACTTTGAGTGGGGGAAAAAAATCGAATACTCAGTAAGACATACACCGCTTTTTGAACATTTTAGAAAAGATTTAAGCGCACCGCAACGCTCACAATCACACACGCGCATCCTGCCAAATCCGACGTTTCCCGAAAATTGGTTTTGAAACTGTTCGGGAAATTTGGTTCGGATTTGACCTACTTTTTGTCCATGGCGTTTCTTTGGCGTCCAAGTACGCCTTCAATGCCAACTTTTGTGTACAACATCTCTTCCTGAACAAACGTCATCTGTCTGATCCCCTGAACGACTCGCTTGCGGCCCAAGAGATGCTATGGTGTCTTCCCAGCGTTCAGCCCTCCCAGTCGTTCTTGATTTCCCTAGTTTCCCTCCATTCGTTCCGCTAGCTAGTTCCAGTCTGCTGGGTATAAGTGTACAAGCATTCTCGCTTCTAAGAAAATGAGCAAGACATCGATCTTCGATCATTTGGTGCCAGACTGAATGCGCACAGCAGACCCTCTCAAACAATCGATTGTCTGAACGAGACTTATCGATGTGTGAGTGTGTCTGGGCAACTGGCTACGTTTACCTTTTGTATGCCATTATGCTCCCTAAGAGGGGGAGGTGAAGAAAACAAACGGCTGAGCGAGAACTCAGCCTGAAGAGGTTTTGAACGCCGGGTGACAGGCGCGTTCGGCTTTCCATACAAATACAACCGAGACCAAAGAAACATTTCACTCCACCGAAGCGGTAAAAAACGAGAACTCGAAGAGATTTACAGCCTTGAATGAAACACCGTTGAGAAACTACACCCAGTGTTGAGAAAGACTCCAGGCGAGTAGAGAGAAGAAGAAAGCGAAGGGGAAAAAACTGGCGCAACAACTGACGACCAATTTGTCGGAGGTGGAAGTAGCATGGCTGAGGAATAAAGTCCTTGGCGAGAGATGCGGCGTGGCGATAATGCGGCGGGACGGTGGAGTTGCACTCTCCTCTGTCACCGTAATCTCTGACACGTTATGGACAAGGATGCACGTGCTGGGAATGCTGGTGTGTGTGTGTGTGTGAGTGTGATTATTAGTGTGAGCGTGCGTGTGTGTGTGTGTGTGTGTGTCTCTCTCTCTCTCTCTCTCTCTCTCTCTCTCTCTCTCTCTCTCTCTCACACACACACACACACAGTGACAAACACACACTGTCTGTTCAAACGTTTGCACAATCTGTGTCAGTGAGTTTGTACAAGTCTTGTTTGTATGCCTACCTGTTTGTCTGATCAAGACATCTTTTTTCACCTCTGTTGTACAAGTCTTGTTTGTATGCCTACCTGTTTGTCTGATCAAGGCATCTTTTTTCACTTCTCTGACAACTCAGTAGAATGCCACATGCTCGCTGATGACACAACACTACGGACACAAAATAGACGTCTTGAAAATATTCAACAATCTCTTCAGCACACCCTTAGAGACATCTCACAATGGTGCTCTGAAAACAACATGGTCCTAAACCCTCTGAAATCTAAATCAATGGTAATTACAACGCGCCAGAAGCATCAGTTGTCCCCCCTCTCACTAGATCTCACCATCAACGGAAACTCAATAGAAAAGGTTAGCGAACACAAACTGCTAGGCGTGATTATCGATGATAAGCTTAGGTGGCATTCCCACATTGAACATCTGTGTAAACGCGTTTCAAGAAATTTATTCCTACTTTCAAAACTTCAGTCAGTCATAACTTTAGACGCCCGAAAAATGTTCTACAACGCCCACATCAAACCTCACATTGATTATGCCTCTGTCATCTGGGATGGCTGTAGTGATGCATTATTCAAAACTATAAATTCTCGTCATCGTAGGTCAGCTAAACTCATTCTGCCTGACCCATCACTAACTACTGACGCAAAACTGACAGCCCTCAATATACCTCAACTTAAACAACAGCTTTTATTTAATAAATCAGTTTTCATGCACAAGATCCTACATGACCAAGCACCCGAATATCTAACTCACTTGTTTCAATCAACACCTTCTCGGTATTCCACTTTCAAGCATAATCTGGCCTGCCCGAAGCCACGCATTGACATATTTAAAACTAGTCTTTCATACTCGGGAGCTTATGTCTGGAACTCCCTACCTACATGCTTAAAATCGACCAGTAACCTTAAAACATTCAAAACACATCTGCAAAAATACATTCAAACATCACTTTAATGTAATGTGCCTGGTTGCTCAAACGTATGTGTGCCTTTTATCCTTCTGAAAATGTGCATGTATGTGTCTTGCGTCAACTTGGTGTGATAAGAATACATTCTCGTGTATTACTCCTTCTAGTATCTAAGATAGTATTACTGCATTTTATATTGGCATGGTGATTCCTTCATAATCTAAGATGGTATATATTAGGTCATGAACGGTTTTTTTTTTTTTTGTTTTTTTTTTTTTTTTTAAACTTTGCTACCTGATCCTTTATTTGGTTAGTGTGTCGTGTTATGTTGGCTTGCCTTATAAGTTAGTTGATCTTCTGTGTGTGTGTGCGTGTGCGTGTGCGTGTATATATATGTGTGTGTGTGTGTTCTGATAATGTATGGTTGTATATCTGTATATCACATGTCGATAAAAAATGATCTTATTCTTATACTACTATTATTGCGTGTGTCTGCGTTTCATCATAAAAAGTTTGTTCCTATGTATTCCCATTTCGATTATAACCATTTTGCTTAGATCAGGACTAGCTGTAAGAAAGGTCCTACGGACCTAATGCTATCTTTCCTGTAATAAAGTTCAATGTTTCAATGTTTCAATGTTTCAATGTTTCTGTGTGTGTGTGGGTGGGTGTGTGTGTGTATGTGTGTGTGTGTGTGTATGTGTGTGTGTGTGTGTCTGTGTCTGTGTCTGTCTGTGTGTGTGTGTTTGTCTGTGTGTGTATGTGTGTGTCTCTGTGCATGTGTCTGTGTGCATGTGTCAGTGTGTGTATGTGTGTCTGTGTGTGTCTGTGCATTGAGAGAAATCTGTATTGCCTTGGTTTCTCAGACTCATCCCAACATTTGCATGTTTTCAAAAGACAAGTGATTGTACAAAAGCCATGGGTTTCTATAAACTTCTGTTCAAGCGAAATGTCGTAACAGGCAATGGTTTTGGTGATCATGTGCAGATTCGATAACAGAGCGAGAAAAACAAGAAAATGTTAAAAAATCAGACAATTTTGCCACGTTCGGCCCGCGTGTGTTATTATTAGGATTACTAGCACCTTGGTACTTATCGTACACATAGCCCAACCATTTCGCTACCTTATTCTTTCAATATCACACAAGCGCGCTGCCCACACGACTTACCACAACGTTTTTCTCCAAGCAAGTGACGAAAATGAGGCTGTATGAACGGAAACATCCGGTGGATGAACGGAATCAGTTGACACACCGTGATATTGAGCATTCGTACGAATGAAGACAGGCACCAAAATCGCCCAGAATTAATTTCTATTCCCCTGACTCCAGAAAGCTGAAACCTCGAGAAACGAAGAACGCATTAAGACGGGCGCAGTGGCGTGGTGGTAAGACGTCGGCCTCCTAATCTGGAGGTTGTGAGTTCGAATCCCGGTCGCTGCCGCCTGGTGGGTTAAGAGTGGAGATTTTTCCGATCTCCCAGGTCAACTTATGTACAGACCCGCTAGTGTCTTAACCCCCTTCGTGTGTACACGCAAGCACAAGACCAAGTGCGCACGGAAAAGATCTTGTAATCCATGTCAGAGTTCGGTGGGTTATAGAAACACGAAAATGCCCAGCATGCCTCCCCCGAAATCGGTGTATGCTGCCTGAATGGCGGGGTAAAAACGGTCATACACGTAAAAATCCACTTGTGCTAAAAACATGAGTGAACGTGGGAGTCTAAGCCCATGAACGAAGAAGAAGAAGAAGAAGAACGCATTAAACTGATTTTCACGCTCATACTCAAAACGTGCGTGTTTAGGGTGAGACCTAGGATCAGAGCTACAGTGGAACCCCCCTTTTAAGACCCCTCAATTTAAGTCTTCCCCCCTTTTAAGATCTTGTTTTGTTCAAACTTGCTGTTCATAACAGCTTGCTGCTCCATTGAAGACTCACTCCTTTTTCGCAACATTCTCAGTTGTTGTGAAAGAGATTGACGTAAGTTTCTTACCGAAAGTCCCAGAAAAGACATGAATCGGCATTTTGATTTCTGACTGTTTGATTGACATGCACCATAAACCTTTTTAGCACTGATTTGATTTTCTCAGATTTTTTTTTAGGTCTTAAAAGGGTATCTCTAGAACTTCTATTCGTGCAGACTGTCCATTACATGCATCATGTTTGATACCGCATGGACTCTCTGTCCGCTCGCATTCGGGCTCAGACACCCTGATTGGCCTCACCTTGCTGCCCAAGTACCTGCCCCTAATGGCCCCCTAATGGCCACCCGCTGCCATCACACTGGGGGGAAAGGAAAAGGTTGAGGGATAATTGGGGAACATTCACTCAGAAGGCCTTTAGATGCATTGTGGCATGATATCGTTTTGTATGGCGGACTTGCACATGGTCTTCCAGACGAGTTATATAATTATATGTATGTATTTACTTGTATCATATATTATATTTATTAGACAAGAGAAGTTTGTATCGACATTTTGAAAACAGAGTAAATTAAAGTAAAGTACGAGTCTCTATTTCAAACGTGCAAACATTTCGCACTCCGTGAACTGTGCGTATCACGGGGGTAGTTTCTATCGCATATCTATATCCATTCTGATAAGCATCGCTCCACGGCTATTGCCAGTTGTCTCTCTGACTGGACGCTACAGTCCTACACGAATCTATCAAAATAAGAATACAGAGTTATCTCCCATATGTTTTTCGCGATCACTGATCTAAATTTGAGATCAGTGTTCGCGAGACGAAAATGATTGCAGATTGGTCGACTTCGACAGTGATCTCCGTTCTGTTCTTCACAGTTATGATAAAGACATCGTTCTAAGGTCAAAACAAGTCGAAATTTTAAGACTGCTGCCGGAAGGAGACCGTAATTATATGGTTTCATCACTGTCAACCATCTTGAACACGCGGCCAGTACAACTGGCCTTGACACGGAACGATTCAAGGGGGGCAATCTCAGTCATCTGAAAGAGGGAAATCCAAACGCAATCCGCCTTGTTCGATTTTATGGGCTTGGACGATAGAGAAAAATAAGAAAAGCAAAAGCTGGAGTCCAGTCTGGACGAAACTGCTATCAAGAACGCAGAATTGATTTTTCTGAGTTTTTTTTTTAGCCGTAAGCGCCATGTTTGTCGGAGCAGGAAACTCTTCCAGAGTGTGGCCCCTTTGTTGGTTTCACTGCGGTCAACAGCAGTTATGAGAAATTCGAAATGAGAAATGGCGCTTACGGCTAAAAAAAAAAAAAATCAGAAAAAATCCATTCTGCGTTCTTGATAGCGGTTTCGTCCAGACTGGACTCCAGCTTTTGCTTTTCTTAGTTTTCTCTATCGTCCAAGCCCATAAAATCGAACAAGGCGGATTGCGTTTGGATTTCCCTCTTTCAGATGACTGAGATTGCCCCCCTTGAATCGTTCCGTGTCAAGGCCAGTTGTACTGGCCGCGTGTTCAAGATGCACTGTCAACTGGTTACAGAAAAAATCGTCTGCTCTAGTGAGCGCCGAAACCAAACGGTTGATTATCACGTGACACTTTTGCCATATTCAGAGCTGTTTGCACTGTAAATACAGCTGCGAAAAATAGCTCGCTTAAAACTGTCTTATGTATCAATTCCTTTGTAATTTAAAAATTACAAAACACAATGAAAAATCATTATCGACGATCACGAATCTGCTTATATCAATAATACATTACAAAAAGCACTAAATATGTTAAAAAAAAATCGGTTACCTTGCCAGACAAGGAAACTCAAGGCATCTTGTCAGGGAGAGAATGAGCCGAACTCATTTTGACCTGACTTCAGGATGATCTATATCATGTTACCTCTCCGTATTCCGAGACTAGATCAAGAAGCCAGATGATTCTGCCCGTGCCTCTTTCTGCTTTTCCAAGCCAGATCGAAAAGCTAGATGAGTTCTTCTGGTCCCGTTTCTGCTCAGGGCCAAAAGCTAGCGTGTTTTTGCCACACTCGCTGCACCTGTTGACAAAATAAAATCTCTCCTTGGCTACACCTGCTGTCATTTCTTGTAACTCGTGTTTCGTTTCCATCCCTGAAACGCAATCATCATCAACCTTCCTTCAGAAGGGTGTTAAGTAGGGTATGGGAGGGAGAGGAGAAGGGGGAAGGGGGGGAGCAGATGTTTGATGGATCTTTTCGGGGTAAGGATATAGTACAAATCACTAAGACAGCCAGAACGTTACAACATAGGAAAAAGTATTGCTCAGCACAAAAGAGAATCTACAACCATTGATGATGATATTGACGATAGATTACATTTAGCATTACAATTGCATAGGTTCCGTAAGCTGAACAGAATATAAAATAGACTGTTACCGTTAAAGTCGTGTGCCTGAGAACTGAACATTAATTCGAAGGACTTAAAAATAAGTTTCTATTGATATTCACAACAATTTCAGTCAAATTGACGTCACTGAAAGGTCGCGAAGAACTATTCCCGGCTGCAGAAATCATGCAAGCGTCAGAAAAGCTAAAATGTAGACATCTAAACTTACAGAAAAGGGTACAGAACCATTACCGACAGCCATTTCTTTAGATTGCAATAAAATGGAAACATATATATGTATGTATACTAACAGTCGAAAACAGACAAAGGAATGGTATGCTGAATTTATTACACAGACTGATATGGGTGTCAGTCATAAAGTTAATTCACAGGTTTTTGAATTTTGGTATGTGACCATATGGAGGGATCGATGGTCTTATCCCATGCAAAAGCCTGACCAGATACAAGTTGGTGAGCCGAACTTTTGCACAAAAAGGATTTTGGCTTTAAATCATAACAAGCAAATTCACAGTAATGATTTATTACGAACTACCACCTATTGTTAGGGGAGCAAAATTGAAGGACCTCTAACTGGAAGAGACACTTACTGAGCTCAACCTCTGTCGTCTACTGAGCACATACATACTGAGAAACTAAACAGAGACGGTGCGTAGCTTTGGAAAGCCGACAGTTTTCTTCCCTTACCAGACACACTAACATTGCTCGTACCGGCACGGTTGGCCTAGTGGTAAGGCGTCCGCCCCGTGATCGGGAGGTCGTGGGTTCGAACCCCGGCCGGGTCATACCTAAGACTTTAAAATTTAAGGCGTCTGGCATTATGGGGTTAGTGCTAGGACTGGTTGGTCCGGTGTCAGAATAATGTGACTGGGTGAGACATGAAGCCTGTGCGGCGACTTCTGTCTTGTGTGTGGCGCACGTAATATGTCAAAGCAGCACCGCCCTGATATGGCCCTTCGTGGTCGGCTGGGCGTTAAGCAAACAAACAACAAACAAACAAACATTGCTCGTGTAACCTCTCTACTAATGATACTCAGCGACAAATGGAATGTCACACTGCTCTGGCATTTGATGCCTTCTCAATCGATAACCACCCGCTGAGTATGATCTTTGAAGTTTCAACTGTTTCGTCCTATTTAATTAGTTTAATTACTTCCAGGGCTTTTCCCATCGTTGCGGGGATGTATAAATTAAGCTTCATGCAAAGTTTTAGGTTGGAAGTTCTTACCAATTACAAGAAATAATTAAATAATTAATTCTTTCCGATATAACCTTAAACGGTTGAAAACGACGTTAAACACTAAATAAATAAAGAATTAATTCTTTATTGCATTGTTTAGCAACAGTTCTCCATGACTTGGGCTATTTTTAGACCGTTGACGTCACTTCGTGACGTTTCGTAAACCAAAGATGGCGTCGGAGACAGTCAAAGCGACTGTTCTGTTTACATTCGACACTATCAACACCGCTTTGCAATACTGAAATATTTTTTTCTGTGTTCGAAAGCTACAGCCAATCGTTATTATATCCCCTTAGGTACAGTTTTATAACATTATTGGCACATGTAAACAATATTAATTAATTAATGAACGCTACGAGTATGGCAGCCTTTAACATCACAGAACTTTAAATATTTGCTGAAACAGCCTGTCTTCACAGGAAACTTCAAAAAGAAATTAGCTGCAGAAATAGGTATTGTCTTACAGAATCCACGGCAGCAAGAGAGGCGGAGGTTAATTATGTCTGAAAATAGCACAGAAATACGCAGAATAAAGCAGCATTTTTGTTGCGGTTTGTGACTAAAAATCAAGAGGAAATTAAATGTCTCTGTACATAAAAGGTCTAAACATTAGGAACACAGTTCTGACTTTCTATAATTAGGTATCGCTTCGATGGAGGGTAAAAAAAAACCAGTCAGATCTTCTTTAAATGAGTATGCATTTCGCAATAGCTCATGTAACCATTCCCACATTTTACCACGGATGACAAAATGTCAACAATACTCTTCGATCATCCACCAGCCTAGCGGCAAAAGTCAATTTCATTCCAAAGAAGTGGTGGGGGGAGGGGGGTCTTTTTTCACACGACTAGATAACAACGATAACAAGGTACATGTAGCATGCTCATTTAGCGACAAGACGTCTCATGCTTAATTGCTGCAATCATCTGCTTGCGACAAAAGCAAGTGTCAATTGGAAAGGACACCAAATGGAGTGCGATTCTCACATGACTAGACATGTTACACTAGCCGGGTCAACGTGACAAAGCGTCATCATCACTCGATAAGAAGACGTCGTCTGCTCTCGATAACAGCCAATGGCAGTTCTAATAAACAGAGAAAGTCTGTTTCCGTTCTCACACGACTGGGCATTTTGCAATACTCGATTAACCCAACAAAGCACGACCATCACTAACTGGTGTAAATACACGTTGCAATGCTCTGCTATATGTGTGTGCTAGCGGCAAAAGATATAGATGTCACTTTAAAAGAACAAGACATCATTTCTCGCACATCTGCACAAGTATATTTAATGACAATAACTCGGTTAACCTAACAATGCACCATCATCACTTGAAGACAAGACGTCGAACGCATGCTGCGAATGTCTGCGATACTCGGGGGGGGGGGGGGGGGGGGGGGGGGGGGGGGGCTTAACGTCCTCACAATAGCCAATTACACTAACAACGCATCATCCTCACAGCACGACAAGACGTGCTGCGACTATGATAGTCTGCTTGCAGCAAAAGCTATAGTGTCACTTCGAGACACACAAAAAACGTATGCGTGGACATTTCACGTTAGCTCGATTTTATCTAACACGCCATAATCACTAAACGGCCCGTCAAACGCAAGCTGCAACAATGATCATGATTGTGCTCGCGACAAATGCTATAGTGTCTCTCTGCACTCTTTGGTGTCACTTCGAGACAGGAGAATTCAGTTCCCGTTGTAACATGACTGGACATTGTACAATAGCTCGAATACCCCAACAACCACTTGGTTATATCCACTAGATTCTTCAATATATTATGAACTCAGTGCTAACAATGCACCATCACGACTAAACGACAAAGATGTCCAACGCATGCTGCATCAATGAGCATGACTTTTTTGCCGGCATAAGATGCTAAATTGCGAGTGTGTGTCACTTCGAGACTGAGAAAATTAGTTCCTGTTCTCACATGACTGGACATTTCACAATGGCTCGATTACTATATGACGGCTTACTAGTGCCAAAACCCAGGGTTACCATTTTCACGTGAAAATTAGTAATTAACAGTGTTAATTACTAATTTTCATTTTTGCCTCGTTTTCGGTCACAGTAGTCTGACTTTAAGAGTCCGCACTGAGAGACTTCAACGTCCGGCAAACATCATGCACTCTCACACTATTTCTGAAATATCTTTTAATAGAAGGCCTCATCGACCAAGTTATCCGACGGGAAGATGCATGTCACAGTTTTCTGCAATAGCGCTTTCCTTAACGTTGTTTTGGGTATCTTAGAAAAGAATAATCGACCCCGAAAACTTTCGAATCGAAGCTGTTCGTGACGGACTTTTGATCGGCTGTGGTCTCACACTTTCACTATCTTTCAATATAGTTCCTTATTCGACAAGTTGTCGGGCAGACAGCCGTACCTCATATTTGTTTCCACTACCACTCATAAATGTGCTTTGTAGTGTATTAGTGAAGGACAATCGATCCGAAAATGTTCGAACCGAGAGAGGAAAAATGGCGGCCGGCCGGACATATGCTAAAGGTCCGACCACTAGCAGACGGATCTCTTCGGTCGAGACTCACACACTTTCACAAATACCTTTCGATAGAATTCGTTATTCAACAAGTTGTCGGACAGACAGTTGTATGTCACGGTTATCTACACATGCGCTCAGCTCTTATTGTTAATTTGCATCGGATTAAAGAACTATGGACCAGAAAAGTTTCGAATCGAAGGATGTTTCGCTCTGAGCCCCCACACTCACGAGGCACATGAAAATTAGTAATTAACGCGTGAAAATTACTAATTTTTAGTTTTGGCGCTAGTAAGCCGTCAGGAAGCGAGCCAAAACTGAAAAGTAGACATTAACACTTGAAAATTAGTTATTAACACGTGAACATGAGTAATTAACACTTCATAATTGTAATTTTCTCGTGAAAATTAGTAACTTTCACGGGTTAATTACTAATTTTTAGTTTTGGCGCTAGTAAGCCGTCATAGATTACCCTGACCACACTCCATCAAGCACTTGACGACAGGAGGTCAACAGCCAGACTGCCCGTCATCTTATCACATTTTACCACGGTAAGAACTTTAGGGGAAGAGGGCAGATGGTAGGGGGTCTGTGCAAGAAAGTCCGAACTCTTGCCAAAGTCCAGTAGGGTCATGTAACAAGTTACAGCTAAGTGAAGCCGTGATTTTCTATGCTACTGAGTATCAAACGTCACACACGTCACAAGACGAGGGACTTCGCGACCACCCACTACGAGTGAAACAGAACTGTCGAGTCCGCTAAAATTAGTCTATATTATATAATATATTATATATATAATCATTCATTCGCTTGCGGCTTCGTGGCAGGCGGAAGATAAAAAATTAGCCAGATAAGTTTATATTATTAATTGTTTGTCTGTGCATTTAAAAGACTGTTGGGTCGATATATATATTTCTGAATGTATTGTTTTTTCACTAACAAACGTTCCAACAACCTACCTTTCTTGTTTTTTGATGCTACATTATATTGTTTTATTTCGAAAAAACCCACCGGCACCCCTTCCCTGTCCCGAGAATCACCAAAATCAAATGATAACGATCTCGTGTCGGCCAACCTTCACGTTTTGAATGAGTGTTTGTGTGTGTGTGTGTGTGTGTGTGTGTGTGTGTGTGTGTGTGCGTGTGTGTGTGTGTGTGTGCGTGTGTGTGTGTGTGTGTGTGTGTGCCTGCGTGCGTGTGCGTGCGTGCGTGCGTGTATACGTTCGAGTGCGAGCGTGTGTGTGGTGGGGGCAAGACAGTAGGTCAGACACACAAGGAAGTGGTTCCCATAAGATTTGATCTCTCCGGTGAGGCAACAGTCCCGCCTTGGCTGATCGCTTCACTGAATGAAATGAATGAAATCCTCGTGGGAGGAAGAGGAAAAGTTAGCGAAGAGGATTACAAGACAGGCTCCCCAGGTAGAATCAGAGCCGATTATAATTCCACTATTTGTGTCCCAGTCCTCGGCAGGGGTCAACAAAAAATAACAAGGTTTCTCGCAAATGGCATTGCAGAAATAGGATCGCGGGTTCCCTCTCGCCTTCTCAGTAGGTTGCGCCAAAATCGGGGTCTAGCATGACGTATAATTAATGTAGGGTATGGGCGAAAACAAAAGCTCGGGGGAGTGTGTGCATTGAACAAGTCTTGCCACACCAAACAAAAATGGCGGTTTCAACTCGTTCCAACTTTCAGTTTTTGAACTGGAATTTAAAGCATATTACAAGTATAACTCAACATATAAATTGCACAATTTCAGCAGTAAGTGTTCAAGCAATACTGAAAAATCAAGAAACCAGACAGTTGTTTCTACAACTAATTCTGGAGATTACTCGATTAAGCCCTTATGTGTGCATTAGTTATAATTAATCAAGGTACGGCAACTAAGTACTCCGCATTCCTACTTAAAGTTATTCGACGGAAAGCGGTTCATACAAGGATAATGCCCGGACAGAAAAGCATCACTTTTAAAATTGTAGTGCAACAGAAAAGCGAAAGAGAGCGTTCGAGGGGGAGGGCAGGGCAGAAGAAATGGGTCCGAGAGGATTGCCCGCCAACGTGATTTATATAAACAGCTAAAACCATACATGCAACACACGATAGTAAGACGACGCTCATGAACTACGCATGTTTATCTTAGGGGCAGATTATATCTGCGCAGAGTCAGCGGCACCGACGACGCACTGCAGATTATCCCAGCCCGCTACACGTTGCGTGAAAAGAAAACAGGCCAAGTACTCGTCATAATCCCTATTGCAGCATCAATAATATGCAGTGCGTCGTCTGTGCCGCTGACTCTGCGCAGGTATATTCTGCCCATTAGGGTCTCCGCTCACTTATGTAACTTCAGCAGGACCGACGACGCACTGCAGATTATCCCAGCCCGGCCGCTACACGTTGCATGAAAGGAAAACAGGCCAGGTACTCGTCATAATCCCTATCGCGGCATAAATAATAGGCAGTGCGTCGTCTGTGCCGCTGAAACTGCGCAGGTATATTCTGCCCATTAGCAGGTAAACAAGGAACTTAGTCGATAAATATCGACAGGGGGCCGACAAATGGTTTAAATGTGAAATGTGTGTATATGGGTGTGGGTTTGAAACAAACAAACAAACCAACCCATGTGAACCCCGGGCCGCAGGCCTTCGATGTACTGATTAAAAAAAAAAACGATGTTCTCAAATGGTTCAATTCTCATTTGGTCTGATTCTCAAATGGTACCGGTGTACTCCCCCCTGGCCGCAGGCCTAGGATTAAAATTTTATAGACACTGACCTTCTTCCCAGGGGTCATTGACCCAGTTTTAGCTATGAGAGGTGGTTCCCCTTTCATATCTGAGAGAGGAAACACTTCCTGCACCCGGGTCAGTGACCGAGTTTAACCTATGGGGAGTTTAACCTATGGGGCGGTCTCTTTGATGTCTTGAGAGGAAACTTGGCCAGGGTAGTACATGCACCAGAACTGGTGGACACCATGGACAAACATGAAATCGAAGCAGTTTGCTTGAGGGAACGGTCGTCAGCAACTCAAACTTCTCTGTTTTCTTTTTTTTAAAGAAAATCTGACTTTCTTTGTGGCCCCCTGACTCTGTAAGGACCCCCCTCCATAAGGACCGATTTTTGTCAACATTTTCAAGATCGGTAGAGAGGGGTTCCACTGTATTACCTAACCGCTACTGGCAGACGGCCTCAATCTTCACGCGCATAGACGAGATTAATAGGTGCTTGGTTTTGGTATTTTGAATGACATTACATTACATTTGTTGGGCTTCATGGTCATGGCAACAGCCATAATAATATTACATGATGTATAATATTATATTTCAGCATATGTGAATGGCAATAAATTAAACCACCAAAAGAATAGATGCTTTCACCAAAAGAATTGCTTAGTTAGCAAAAGATATTCCAACAAAAAATCGGATGTTTCCACCCACAAAATAGATGCTTCTAGCAAAAAACCAATTGATTCCACCAAAAAAAGAAATGAGACTTGCAAAAGAATTCTCAACAAAAAAACGATTTATTTCAACAACAAAATAGCTACTGTCAACAAAAAATATAAAGTTTAGTGTACTTTCAGAGACAAAATAGTGTCACTCCATATCATAATCATAATGATAAAATCAGTGTACAGAGCAGTCAAGATCAGTGTGTTCACTGCCTGATAAGCGCTGGTCTCGACAACTTTGGGCGCCCGCGCTTTCGCTTCTGGCCGATTGGGATGGTCTTGGCCTGGGCAGGGGGGTTGGTCACCTCCAAACGAATCTCCATGCCCATTGAATGATGACACACGTAGCACTTGAGGAACTCCGGACAGTTGCAGAAAAACTGATTGTTTTCGTCGATCGTAATCTTCCACACCGACCTCCGACATGTGGCATACTCCTCGAAGTCAGCCCAGGACGATGATTCAACCTTTTCTTCGGTCTCTCGGATGGCAGTCTTGAGCTCCTTTTCCAGTGTTGAAGATCCCACGAAGATCGTGTTCCCAGTCTTCAGCAACTCAGCTGGTGACGTTGCCCACTGAAACGCTGTTGTCCACATTTTCAGTGTGCGATGTGGTGCTTCGGCAATCTCGGTGTGCCTTCAAACTCCAGTTTCAACTGACAGAATCTGTGTCCTTGCTTGATTCAGCTGAATTTGTGATCACAAATCACCTCTGCTTAAGCGAAATCAGTGAGTCAAAACAATGACCACCACTCACACTGTGTTTCACTGTATTGGAGAATGACTATCCATTTCTTTTGTTGAAACTATATTTTCTTTTGCCTGAAGTAGTCAATCTTTTGCCTGATTATATTTTCTTTTGCCTGAGTATATTTGCTTTTGCCAGTTTATTTTATTTTTTGTTCGGACAGCAATTCTTTTGGTGGATCAAAATTTTTTTGGGTACTTTAATTCTTTGTCACTCAAGCCATCTTTTCTTTTGGTGAAAGCATCTATTTTTTTGGTAGAACCATCTCTTCTTTTGGTTCATTAAACGGGTGCCTATGTGAATTACATGTCATCATACCAAACTGTCATACATTTTTATTCCTACTTAAATTAGAAAATAAATAACATTTTGGTTCATGATTTTTTCCTACACCTATGCATAGACCATTTATCCTGGACCGCCAACTAGCTCTCTCTCCGCTCTGTCTCTCTATTACGAGGCAGCGGCCTCACGCATTTAGGAAGCTACGCTTACTAGCCTTCAGAAATCAGGGGGATGTCATATCCGGTATTGATTGTAAACATGGACAAAGTTGCCGAGGTAAGTTTTGAAAATGCTAAAATAAACTCAGCTAAAGTGCATATGGAACATGTTTTTCGATGAGTTTTGTAAAGTTTAGTTTGGAGTTTTGGAAAATCCAGTTCATTGTCACCTCCCATTGTCACAAATAACTGGAGCGTGCTTTCTTTTCACTGTCTTTCAAACCGGACGCTAAGCGCCCCTGTGAAAGTCGAGCGTCGTAACCTCGAAGGGTCACGTGACGAGTTGGCGGTCCAGGCTATTTGGTCTATGACCTATGCTAAAAATAAGAAATAAAATTGTCGGTATATAAGTCACTCAAATAAAGCAAAGTATGAATGGTTTGAGTTTGTTGTGGTTGACCGTGCACAGGTCGACCTAAGATGTTTTTGTTGAACAATTTTGCCGTCACACCTCCCATAGGGTGACGTATTTCACAACTTCCTGTGTTACACAGACTCAGTGATGACCAATTTTGCCTTCACCCCTCCCAAAGGGTGACGGATTTCACAACTTTCTACTGATGAACAATGTTGCCTTCACCCCTCCCATAGGGTGACGGATGTCACAACTTCCTGTGTACACAAACTGATGACGTATTTCACAACAAAATGGCGCTGCCCATGGTCAACCTCGAAACTATCCGTATGAATGGGGGCCTCCTGGCCCCCATAACAAGTAGGACTGATCGAGATGCAAAACAACAGTAGCACGTGACGCTGTCTCTCCGAACTAATTAATTCCTGCTCCAAGGTCACAGGAGTTATCTCTTTCAGCGGCGGAAAATACCCCCTCCACATACTCGACATACACTCACCACCTCAACCCGTCGTCCTGACTTGGGCATTGAGAAACCACCTCATAATGAGGAAGAATGCCAGAATTCTGCACTTGACACTATCGTAAACAGATAGACACACCTGAATCATTTATTTACATAATTAAGCACCTTGCACCTCCGGGTCGGTTGTGGGTGTTATATGTCTCGGGGGGCAAGTAAGGGTGTTTACGTGAGCAGTGTGGCACTGATTTATTCCGAATCTTGGAACCAGCTTGCTGTACAGTGATACTGATAGCAAATTAATGACTCGCCTCTGATAAACCCTGCTTGCCAGTGTTCTGTAAAGACAAATATGTTTGATATAGTCGGGCATTAATGAGTGTCTTGATTCAGTAGGTGTGGGTGTGCAACTTCACATTTTGTGTGTGTGTGTGTGTGTGTGTGTGTGGGTGTGTGTGTGTGTGTGGGTGTGCAACTTCACATTTTCTGTGTGTGTGTGTGTGTGTGTGTGTGTGTGTGTGTGTGTGTGTGTGTGTGTGTGTGTGTGTGTATGTATGTGTGTGTTTGTGTGTGAGAGAGAGAGAGAGAGAAAGAGAGACAGACAGAGGGGGGGGGGGAGAAAGAGAAAACCATAAAACAAATGGATAGGAAGAAGGACCTTTTGCTCTCAGTGATTTTTCCAAGTTTTACTTTTCTTGCGTGTTTTTAGCTTGTTTACGTCAAATGACCGAGACACTCTTGTACGATTAGGTAAATTATAAACGAAGACAAAAATCAGAACAGAGATAATAACTTTAACCTTCTCGCAGAAAGGGCAGAACCACAAGGTTTTAATATTTTCTCGTTATTCAAATATCCGATTTAGATTTTTTCTATAGCCGAACAAAAAATCGACAAGTTGCATTTAGGAGACAGGAATACCAACTTTAAAAATACACGCATACAAAACCAGCGACGTCAGCATCGTTCATTAGCTGTCAAAAGACAAGACAAGCATTTTTCTTTCAAAGAGTGAAATGCAAACATATGTTTCCGGCGTACCAGATAAAAACAAAACAAAACTGGAGGGAGAAAAAAGCAAGTGAAGATCTGAGAGTGAGAAAGAAACAACAAACACCAAACACACGTTATCAGCAAATTGAACACCCAACGTCAAAAGAAATTGCAGGCATTTTTTCGCAGCCCGGAACTTCAAACCGCTCTTTGAAACATTTTTGAGTCACCCATTTCTGAAGAGTGGGGGATCTTCGCTGCAGCATGAAAAGCAGATCAGCTTCAAAGGACCTCCGTCGTCCTCGGATGGCACGCACTATTAATGAAGGTACTCATGGGCTTTTAATGGCTTCCATCTGCCCACAATCACGGGTCAAGAATGTGGGGATCAAAGAGATTATACCGTTTACCGAGTTTACCTTGAGGGTTTGGGTGTGTGTAGGTGTACAATGTACAAGGTACCATCATTTGTCCCACGGGTTTTTTTCATGGAGGGCAATGTAGCGGGAGGTTAATGTGTATACATACTGTACGTATGCTTATGATGGTGGAGGCTTGTTAAATATGTTGAGTTTTGATTTATCGGCATGCATAACGTTTACATTTTGAGAATGGGTATGAAATAAGGTCTGACAATGTACTGGCAACAAAACCCGCGTAAGGCGTCAACGGTATGATGACCTACTGTCAATGACTAATGATATATATAGGTAAACAGCAGGACGCCTCCCAATGATGGACCCAATACTGCGGTAGACGTTAGTTAGTCTGTCAAATTCATTTTGTTGATTTGGGACAAATGAAACACACTTTTTACCAAAATTACAAGAGATCAACTCAATGGCTGGCCAATGCCACGTGTCAGAGCCAGGACTGACTCAGTGCGCTTTCGTCTGTGACTAATAACATTACTGTCTTCACGTTCACCGCGAGACTTCCCTCGTGGGTTCGGTCTCGGTAAGCCATCAGCACAAAAAACGATAAATAAATTCCAGGGTCTCGCCAGATCAATGCATTAGGAAAACTGGTTTTCTGGGGATGGTCTGCGTCGCGCGGGTGGTTATTAGAACCAAATTTTATACCTCAGGGAATTTGAAATACTCGGCGCGAAGTCTGAAATTCAATTCAGCATGGTTTGTGGTTAGTACTAGTAGTGGAACGGGCAGTGACAAAATTGTGTTGGGGATACTGAATTTCGGTGTGGCAATTTTACAAACGAGTTTTGATTTTCATGAAAACCCACGACTTTAACCACTTCTGGGAGCTATTTTACATACAGTGATGATACGTACTTGAATGCTTCTAATCTAACTCTTGCCTTAACTAGTTCTGCGCTGGTTTCGACGTGTCACCCATACCAAATTTGAAAGTACAATCTTTCGTTGAATGGGAAAAGAACCAAAGAGCATGAAAATGCCACCAATAGCTCTCAAATTCACAGGCAAAACGCACCCTTTTCTTTATCGGTCTTCGCGCCACACATTTACCACATTTCGATGTGGACCGTACAAATGTATGTCAACATCGTAGCCACACATCGAGCTCACACTGGCACAATGGAAACATTTGCTTTTGACACTTCAAACCACAAGGGCGCAGCCTGCCAGACAGTGTTTTGCCAAATCTATTGATTTTCCCCTGTGTGTAACTAAAATATGTTCGGTACTGATAATTAGACATTACCACTGCTGTGTGGTATGCTGAAAGAAACGGGGGGAAAGCGGTAAAAAGGCAACTAGAATTTTGACACCCAAGTGTGTTTGTGGTCATGGTCATGTTTTCCAAAATAAAAATACAAACACTGATATTGAATAATCTTGGAAAAGCATTTTGTTCAGAAAACACATCTGGAAAACTCGATTCGCAGTTGTTATCAATTCTGATTTCTATGACTTAACGAAACACACACACACACACACACACACACACACACACACACACACACACACACACACACACACACTCACCCCCACCCCCCCCCTCACACACACACACACACACACTTACACGCGCGTCCGATCAAAACCAGAGACTGCCAGAAACCACAAGTGGGCCAATCCGAAGCCAGACGGAAATGAATTAAATCGCAACTTCTCTGCTTAACGTATTTTAGGTAATTTCTATGCATTGGCAAAGTTTTCCCCCAACCTAAAAGGATTGTGTCTGAATAGCAAATCTTGCTTCCTCGTACTTTCCTGTAAGGTACCGAAGCCTACATGTTGTTTAATGGAACGTCTGAGAGAGAAAAAAAAAACATTAATGAAGGCGTCACATTATTTACCAAAAAATATTGTTAAAAGGCTAATAATCATCGAAACACGCACATTATTGTTGGGAAAAAATACGAAATTTAGCTGTCGAGTCCCATTATGCATCAAACGATGTTTTGAATTACCCGCTGCACATTTTCCTTTCACAAAAAAAGTCTAATCATAATAAAGGATCAGAGTGCACCGCGATGCGCTGCAAAATTAACTTCAAGCCGATTAGAACAATAACTGGATGTCGAGATGTATCCTCACGAGAAAATCATATATATATATGCACAAAAAACACCGTTTCATCGATGTTTAGTTACACTGTTAGCCGCCATGTACAATTTCCTACCCCTTTAGCCATGACTGTTTCCGGCTAAAGATTGTCCACTGAATTGCCTCATTCAAGCTTTCTAGTCACGCAAAGAAAACTGTACACATTTTTTTTTTAAGAAAACAACAGTACATGCGGGGGGGGGGGGGGGGGTGTGTGGGGGGATTTTGATGAGGTTTGACAGAACCGTTTTGGATGCTGTGTCCTATTCGGTAAGAACAACCGTTCGTGCTCACTAATCTTGTCTTTACTGAACGGCTAAAAGCTCAAAGTGCTGTGTCTTCCTCTTGATTGGGCCTCTTCTCTCCCCCAGCCCCTCGTTCAGTAATGAGTTTCCCATTGATCTGCTGCTCATAATCCCTCGGTAAGGCCTCTCCACCATTCATGATGAATAAAGCCCCAGTCCATCGCTCGAGGGCGGGTCGTCAAGGTCAAGTGCCACAAGGTCAAGGTTACGTGCAATCGATAGGCAGTTTAAAATGGCAACACTCGAGCTCGACGCGACCGTCGTGAGTCAGCGGTGGAGATGCGCGAACACAAGACGACTGCAATAAGTTCTATAGTAATCATCCAACGTATACTAGCAATAGATTCATAGTTTTCAAAATATCCATTGCCAAAACGTGGTGACGTTTGAAAATAGTGTTCTTAAAAAGTAAAATCGGTATGTAGATGCTGTTGCAAGGTACCAAACTGTACAGACGGAGAGAACAGGGGCAGTGTGGTGAAATGAAGTAAAATCGTGGTGAAAAGCGATAATTTGACGCAAAAACGTACTTTAACCGTATTTTAAACACTTTTCTTGAAATTGACAAACAGATAATCCTTTGACGCAAAAACGTACTTTACCGCAAGAAACAAAACTGACGACAAGGGTCAAGCAGACGCTCAAGACCTAAACACGTCCTCATTTTAAACACTCCATTTGGGAGGTAAACGTCGCGGTCCATAGCTGAAAGGCGGGTCACGTAGGTCAAGTGACAGGCAAGGTCAGGGAGAAAAATCAATGTGCAATCACAGGGTCTGATGAGGTGCACAACGCTTCAAACCTCTCGCACCAAGCCGACGAGGGCTCCCCATGCAAACAGCCATCGTGTGAGTAATGCAAAGGCTGGCATTCAGCGGCACAAAATCCTGTGTTCCCCTTTCGATTTTGAGATCGTTCGTTTTGAAATTGGAGACGCTGCAAATAATTGCCCAAATTGTGGAAGATTTCACGAACACGAGGGAACATGTTGATTTTCACCGACATAATGAGAATCGTTACATAGAATCTTTACACAAAATTACTGTTTGAAAAGGCTCAAATTGGACAATTTGACTGATCGCAACAACGGAAATCAACGGCCCAACCAATCCAAACCAACGCTCCCTACCAATTCCATGAGACTTCCTTGTAAACCTTTGATTTTGTTAAATTAATGCCATCAGGCATTAACTTGCTTCTCTCTGCTGAGGCAAACTGTTATAGATTTTTGTTTGTTTGTTTGCTTAACGCCCAGCCGACCACGAAGGGCCATATCAGGGCGGTGCTGCTTTGACATTTAACGTGCGCCACACACAAGACAGAAGTCGCAGCACAGGCTTCATGTCTCACCCAGTCACATTATTCTGACACCGGACCAACCAGTCCTAGCACTAACCCCGTCGCGATATAACCTTGCACAGACTAAGCGTCTATAGTTACAACTATTTGGTCTGTGCACCTTGAAGAAGGCCTGCGGGCCGAAAATTTGGATTTAAAAAGATGCGACATTCTGGCTTGGTTTTGGACTTTTTATTGTGTTGTTTATATTATATCTTGTCAAGTACTGCCCGAACAAACAAAACAAAAAATAAAACAAATGGACAACAAGTGAATCCCTAACCGGGAAGAGGCCATACAAAACCAAGAAACTGTACGGCAGAGGCTGGATGGAGGGGGTGGGCGATGCGTGTTAGTGAAGGTCGGGGTAAGAGGATGGGGGGGGGGGGGGGGGTGCGGTGGGGTCGCGTTGAAAGGAGGGGACGGGGAAGTGAGGGGGGTGAGGGGGGGGGGGTCAGGCAGATCGGTGAGGAAGGACAAGGACTGACTGACTATTAGGGTTTAACGTCCTCTTAGACCAACTGGTCTATAATTTATTGGGACAAGTATTGGTAATACGTTGAAGATATGGTGTGATACGTTGGTTCGAACAAGCCCGCTGTGGCTGTCTTCTTCGACACACCAGCATTGGGTTTGTCTCGTCAAAGTATCGAAATACGATCATGATAATTGGAGACGAGAGATTATAATAATAATAATAATAATAATGGACATTTATTAATCGCCGTTTCTCACAAGAGCTCACGGCGATTTACATATTAATTTCTGCCGTGTGAGATGGAATTTTTTACCCAATATATCACGCATTCACATCGGCCAGCAAACCTCAAGCCTATTAGGGCGAGCATTCATCTTTCACGGCCTTTATTCCAAGTCACACGGGTATTTGGTGGACATTTTTAGCTATGCCTTTTCAATTTTGCCAGGAAAGACCCTTTTGTCAATCGTGGGATCTTTAACGTGCACACCCCAATGTAGTGTACACGAAGGGACCTCGGTTTTTCGTCTCATCCGAAAGACTAGCACTTGAACCCACCACCCACCACTACCATTATGCATGCGTGTCTTCGTGTTTTCCAAGCCCTGAGACTTTCGCTGTGAACGTGGGATCTTTTTCGTGCGCATGTGTGCACACGGGGGTGTTCGGACAAAGTTGACTCCGAGAAATAAATCTCTCGCCGAACGTGGGGATCGAACCCACGCTGATTGCGACCAACTGGCTACAAAGCCAGCGCGCTACCAACTGAGCTACGTCCCCGCCCTACAAGGACTGGGGATCAATGAGGAGCATCATCCTGTGGGGCTGAAATTATCTGTTTAACATCAAAGAGGAAAGCTGCCAGCGGAATTGTCCTGGTACTCACGACTGATGGCTACCAGTGCGCCCCACAACCACTTCCCCGCCCTACTATTCCGCCCGTCACCCCTGTCAGACCCAGCCCCAATCATGTCTTAACTCAACAGGCGCTCTCAGCGCTGCCTGAAAGGTTCTTCCAGACAAGAAAAAAATAATCAGAGAGAGAGAGAGAGAGGGAGAAAGAGGGAGGGAGGCAGAGGCCAACCCACCCACCGACCAACCAAAATTCGGTCCGACAGACAATAAAGAAATTTTGTCAAAGCAGGCATACGCTCACGAAGCTTAGGCTTTTGTGAATGAACTATCGACTTACAGTCGTGCGATCTCTTGAGTAGCATTCCATGAGTAGTCAGCTACTGTCGTACCTCTCCTCAAAGGAATCAATCACCCGCCGTCAGTTATTACAACCCAACCATCAGTTCGGTTGCATGTTTTTTTTTCAACCAGTGCATCACCGCATCGGAAAACAACAAACAAACAGAAGTAATAGTACAACTACATGTATGTATAAGTACAGTACAAAACCCAACTCGCGTGCCTGTGACAAGACGGTGGCGGGGTCAAAACGCTGAGGAGCTCGAGAAGCAGCCAATGTCCACCAATCAAGTCGAGAAGGGTCACTCGAGAGCCGCCTGTGTCCGTCGACCCATGGACTAGCCATTCCATTCAATTTCCATTCAACGTTAGCCGCCTGTCCATTTCCCCACCCCTTCTTATTCTCTATCGAGTCCTTTCCCCCAGCGTCTGATCCAATATCAGCCTCTGTTGCTTCTGGTTCCGCTTCCGTCTAGATGCTGGCGCGTGGCACAGCGGGTAAATGCATGCCTCAGGGGGTGAAAGAACCTTGGTTCAAGTCCAGCAGGAGCTGCCGAGGGCGAGGATGCCTCAATGGATCCACGGGTCAATGCTGGCGCGTGACACAGCGGGTAAATGCATGCCTCAGGGGGTGAAAGAACCTGGGTTCAAGTCCAACAGGAGCTGCCGAGGGCGAGGATGCCTCAAGGGATCCACGGGTCAAACGGTGAGGTGATTTGTGATATTGTCCCAAGGCGTTACAGCGTTCAGGCTATGGCGAAGCGGATACACGTGCATGGTTAAAGAGTGTAACAAAAGGAACTGGATTTGCTTTAACTTTAAGGGATTAGGACACCTGAAACCGTGAAACAAGGTAAAGCTCTGGCAGAAGTCGCCAAGAAACAGGGTTTGTCCTGGTCAGGTGAGACTCAATCAAACCTCATAAAGGAGCACCTTACAGGAATAGCTTACATGGTTATGTGTGCCTAACATCTGTTTACAATTGAACAATTGAAAAGAAGGCTTCTCAGACTATGTTTAATGTCGAAAGACGTTCAGAACCCTAGTACTAGTAGCCTCAGCCATCATCTTCATCACCTCAACACGATGTATCCTTTAACCATCATTCAGAAACTGACCACACAAACTGAACCACCACCATTGAAGAGTCTCCGTGCCGTAGAGAAAAGGAAACGGCGAGAGGGGAGGGCGCCAATAAAAAGACCTTCAGACTAAACCCTCCCGGTACAATGCCACTCGTGTGTCCGGCTGGGGTGGGGTCATTGGTCAATGCCTGGCCAGAGACACGACATCTGTTGCAACTGTACGTCCCTGACCACACAGCGCTGTGGTAGAGTGGACACAGGTCGCCACACAGTTTTATAGCGATCAGAGTTTTGAAAATGAAAAGTATTAAAAACGGGGACAGACAGACCTTACATGACAAAGAATGACAGGCGACAAACGCGTGTGACAGTTTAAATTACGAAAGTGATGACAACCCAAATACAATCGTCTATGTGACGGCGAGGTCACGTGCACAATGAATGGCCCGAATAAAGTCCTTTTAAAACGTAACAACATTCCACCACTGTCGGTCGCAATCAGTCACTTCTAATTTTAAACGGGAAAGTAAACTTAACATTACGACTCGTCCTTTATAGGCGAAAATAACCGTAGCAATGAACAGAGTGCAAGAATACTAAACGCCAATGAAGAAATGTTCACCTGGATAAGGACCGATAGGCAAAAAGCCATAACTTGTTAAGTTACAATCCGTTTGCCATGACCATAATAAAACAAACACTATAAATGTACAATCTGTTGGTCATGACTACAATAAAACAAACACTATAATAACGGAGACAGTAAGACCGCTTCAGCTTGTTATTCTTCAATCTACACTATTCACGTGAATGTCTACTGCGTTGAAAGGTCAGCGACCGTGACAACTAAAACGATTCAACTGTCACGACTGACATTACCCGTACCACAATGATAACAGAAAAGGTCCACACAAAAAACACATTCAATTTTGTTTTATGAATAAACTCGTCCATTAACCATGGGAATGAGGGTGCCTGTTCCAGTCTATAACAGAAATAGAGTCGCGCTACAAGGAGGACGACAACACAAAACTAGACCATCAAAACAACACCAGGACAAAAACCCACCAACAATACCAACCACAAAAGCGGAACCGCGGCCTCAGAACAAGCCACAGTCACCGAAGAGCTACCTCAGCATTGCGGATAAATAAGCTGCGAGGCACGACAAAAGGACGTTCAGACGTCTAGATGGTTGAGCTGTTGACGATCAATTGTCCATTGTCAGGGCAGTGTCGGTCCTGTTTATTGCTTTCCGATAGCAGACAACGGTCGCCACTCCAGGCTGAATGCCCCGGACGGGGACAGGGCTTTCAGTTGTCTTCTGAATCGAATAACTTGGATTACTGTTACAGGTGTGTGATGGCTGCCTGCCAGAACGGTGCATCTGGTGTAGGAATAAAGATGAAAGGTGTGACCTTCTACTTGGCCTTGCTAGTCAATAGTGTCATCCTAGTAGAACTGTCATGGCCTGAAGAGAGAACGCACAGCAGAAAGAACGAGAGGAAAAACAACAGGAACAAGACCATTAATGTTGATATTTTGTGGTCTTATTTTTCCAGTATCAGGTTAACTAGACACACGGTCTAGCAGACATGATTAGACACAACAAAACTGCTGTCAGCAGTAGCTCGACACCTGAAATTATGAGCAAAAATAGTGGTGTCCAACTCTATCCGGTTAGGAAAAGCAGAGAAAACCATGAGACACACAGAAAAAAAGGCTTACAAAAAACATACAGAAAAAAGAAGCACACACACACACACACACACACACACACACACACACACACACACACACACACACACACACACACACACACACACACACACATCAAAATGAAGCCGCCCAAAACAGACATCATTTCAGGACAATTCCTCCACTTCAATCTGCTTGTCGCCCAAAATATTTGCCGAAACTGTAATTGTGGTCATACAGAAGCGATAAGTAACACCAACACAATCTTTCCCTCTACTCATTACCACACAGTTTTGCACATATCTCCACACAAAAACAAGAGGCGAAGCCTTCAAGGCTCACGTAAGAAATCGACAAACAGTAACACAAACTCAATCACTCCGTCACACATACACACACACACACACACACACACACACACACACACACACACACACACACACACACACACACACACACACACACAGTAAGCATAGGTGAAACTATATGCAAGAAAGCGAGACCCTGGATCTGCCAAGAAGTCTCGGCCCGCTCACAATAACAATGACCGAGACTTTCAGTAATTCCTTTGCGTGACGTCTAACCCTCTTACGTCATAATGTGACGTCTTCAAATAGTTTCTATCACACACGTCGAACACTTTTGACCGAGACTGACGTAATCCATAGACTCGGAAATGTTAAAGTTTCTACCACAGACATACACACATACATACGCACGCACGCACGCACAGACAGACAAAGTTTATCATCGCATAGGCTACACTTACGTGAGCCAACAAGCAAAAACCCCAAAGCTATAGATATTTTACCTACTTGTCCCCCAGAGAACACCACCCGCAGCCTATCATTAACACAGACACTCTCACCACAACAAGGCGAACAGCACTCTCGAGTCGCACGAGCACCAATACTCGGGGCTTAATTTTCTGGCCAGAGGCACAATGCATTGGCATGCACAGCAAGCAGCAAGGAAGGTTATAAATACGCCCCGTGAGGGACATAGAAAATCGATTGGGGTTGTTGTCTGGAGGTGCTTCTTTTCGACGGGGTCATGTTCACTCCTCCTAACGAGGTGATATTTACCTTGCTTGTGCTTGAATTACGATGATGATTTCTGATGCAGGCCAGCAAATCAATTTGGGGTAGTGGCGTGGCGTTTGTTGTTGTCGGGCTTGTGCCTGATAGGGCAACTATATTTATGATTAAAATGTTATTCGTCATATCAAAGTGGCAATAATGTTGTTGTTGTTGTTATTGTTTTTCAATGTTGTTGTTGTTGATGTTGTTCTTGTTGTTGTTGTTGTTGACGATGACGATACTGGCCAATGATGATGGTAGTGACGACGACGCCCATCATGACGATCATTCTTATTGCTACAGCAGCTGCTTCAGCTGTATGCTCTCAATTTTGCTATAAAGCTCGTATAGCTTGATCAAATAAAATGCATACAAGTACTATTTTTAGGTGCAAAAGCTGATTGTTGGGGCAAATGAACTCCCGCTAAGGTCACAAGAACAATCGGAGTCATGTGTCACCAAAAGTGCACTGCCATTTACAAAGTGCACAATATTATTAGCCATGACCTCAAGATAATCCTACAAAACGAGAATGATTCATTGATTGTGCATTCAGTTTCCATGACACGATTCCAAGGGAAATAACGAGCATGCCTTTAACAGTTGTCATGTATACATGTGATATACCGGCATGTCTGACTTTACATTCTGTTCTCGTACTTCAGCTCAGCATACACTAATTAGTATGGATTCAAAGGCGGAGCTGCACAAATTGATGGCTACACATATATCGTGGTCTTAGTAATCAATACAAAACACCTAAGCTTTCGTGTGTGTTTTTTTGTTAGCATTCATACATCTTGCAGCTTTTACAGTAAAAATGTCATGTTTTGAAATCGCTCTTCGTTCCTTTGTTCCTGATTCTCGTGTACTTTACTTCAATCATTCAGACGTCCTCCTATTGGGTTCGAACTGCCAAAATGTCTGCGAAACAGCGCAGTCTTCAGCCCAAAACGCTTTTTGCGTTAATGGGTGGGGACAAGACTTTATTTTCATACAGATGACTTCCACCTCGGCAAGCAGCCAGCATCACGTTGTTTTCATTTTATTCCTCGCCAGATCCACTCGGGCAGACACAGACCTCTCACTTTTCGATTTCTGCAAGTCGGAGAAAACAAGATGTAAATGTGTTGGCGAAGGTGGGCGGAGGGCAAGGAAGAAAAGAAAATAACAGGACGGCGAGAAAAGCATTGGGGGAGTGTGTGTGTGTGTGTGGGTGTGTGTGTGTGTGTGTGTGTGTGTGTGTGTGTGTGTGTGTGTGTGTGTGTGTGTGTGTGTGTGTGTGTGTGTGTGCGAAGGGGGGGGGTGAGGCCGCGAATCAAGTAATATTTTCTTTTTTTCTCTCTCTCTCTATATTTATATATCTACTAGATGAGTACCCGCTTCGCCGGGAAGAATTAGAGCCGAATACCCGGCTTTGGCGGGTGTACGCCGGCTTTGCCGGCGCACCGTACGAAGGAAGGGAGATAAACGCGCAAAACACTGGAGAAGATAAGGAAGAGTTACTGGGAATGGATGTACAGAAAAACCAAAATCGGTTCAGCGCTGCGATTGTGTCCGGGGTCTACCTGAATATGCCCACCAAATTTGAAGTAGATCCATCGAGAACTTTGGCCGTGAATCGCGAACACACAGACAGACAGACACACACACACAAGCCGTATCTATATATATATATATATATATATGAGATATATATATATATATATATATATATGTATACGACTTGTGTCTGTGTGTGTGTGTGTGTCCGCGATGCCAAGCCAAAGTTCTCGATCGATCTTTTTCAAATTTGGAGGCCATATTCAGCTACATCCCGGACACAACCTCATCGATGAGATATTTTAACACGTGATCTCAGCGCGCAGCGCTGAACCGATTTTGGTTTTTCTCTGGATCCATTTCCAGTAACTCTTCCTTATCTTCTCCAGTGTTTTCAGCGTTTACCTCCCTTCCTTCGTGTGGCGTCAATCCATATTCCCGTTTCTATTTTTAGAAGGTCACTGTCGACAACGCTCAATCCATATTCCCGTTATACTATTTTTAGAAGGTCACTACTCTTCTCCAGTGTTTTGCGCGTTTATCTCCCTTCCTTCGTGCGCTGCGCCGGCAAAGCCGGCGTATCCCCGGCGCAGCCGGGTATTCGGCTCGACTTCTTCCCGGCGAAGCCGTACCCGGCGAAGCGGGTATTCATCTAGTATAGATAATATATATATATATAGAAGATAGATAGATAGATAGATAACCTTCATTTAATTTTTATCAATCTTGTTATCATCGCATTTAAAAAAAAACCTGCTTGCGTAGCATCTCAATCAACGGTGCGCGCGCGCACAAACGCACGTGTGTGTGTGTGTGTGTGCGTGTGCGTGTACGTCTGTATTTATCTGTCCGTGCGTCTGCCTGTCTCAGGGACGCATAGACTGCGGACGCGTGAGCCACTGAGTTCGTACACCTTCAAACCTATACTCGCCGAGGCGAACGCGTACACGTGTAAATTCAAAACACAGTATGTCTCACACCAACACACACAGAACCACAAAAAATCTAAGTGAATGGCATGGATCTGTGTGCATTTCTCACGACAAGGCCCGCACTCGGCCATTATGATCGCTCGATGGCTAAGCGGACACGGGAAGAGATGTAATGACGTCTGCGGATTGTGCGCCAATACAGAGCAAATACAATCCCCTCGCTGAATGCACACGCCGCCATACAAAGCAACCATGCCCGACCATTGATGGGATTGCTGGCATTAGCGACAAAAAGCGCACGACTAATTAAAACGGATGGCTTTTTAAGGCACGTAAATGGTATGAATTGTGGGCAAAGCGGCTGATAATGAAAGAGAAAGGTTTGCTTAATCTCTCGCAGAGCAGGCTGCAAATATGGTGCCGATTTCTTAACTGTCTGTACCACTACCAGCATACGACAACAGCTCTCTGTTGCAGCTGACCATTTTTATCTCATGTCCGTCAAAGAATGTTTATGTCAAAACGTCAAAGGCGTTTCTTTAGCAACAGCTGCCATTTTGACAGCACTGACCCCAGGAAAATAACCCAATAATAAGGAGGATCCGTTATCCCTTTGGGGTTTATGACCTTGCGACATTGCACTGAGTCACAGTCACACGCAAAACGTCTAGCAGCCTTCGGTAAAGACGCTGCTTAGAAACGCGTGTTTCGAATGACTTTCTTTTAGTAAAAACCTAACATGTAGTATGTAACATGACTCGCACCGGCGAGTTGGTTTAAACAAAACTGTATTCCATTTTTATCATGACAAAAACAATACATGGTTTTTAGGATAACTAACTCAAGCATAATTATAATGCTTCTTTTAAGTAATCCTGATATGTACATAACAAAGGTTAACATGGCGAGTTAACGAGGCAAGGTTCAGCGTTCAGTCATGACTTGAAATCACTTACAGTTACTGTAATGACAGTCAGTGTGTGTTTCTCTTTCGAGCTGCGCGGCGAACCAGCTGTTGGTCTCAGTCACATTCATTTGCATTTTGGCATTCTTCTTGCGGCAAGGATCGCGGATCAAAAGGAACCCCGTCTTAAAAGCGGTGGCAAGATTTTGTTTGACTTGCATTCCTTTCTTCTTCGCAACCTTCTCCGTCTGTCCGTCAAAACGTTCAGCGAAGCCTTAGGCTTAAAACTCTGAAATTCAAATCGAGAACATAACTATACAGGACAACAATGAAAATGTACTCACCAGAAATACGAACAATATTATAAATACTTTAACTATTATAAATATAGTTATAATAATAACCTGTTTTATTATTATAACTATACATGTTTTCAGTCACCCTTTGGTCCTTCATCGCGCTGTGGGACTATTGTGATCGGGATTCAAGCATGACAGTGGGTTCTGGGGTTGGCTTTGAACTAATCGATTCGCTTTTAGCAATGACCAACTGTCTCACAGATAGAACACAGACAAAACAGAAGAATGATGAAGAAGCAGCAAAACACCACAAAAAATTTACCCTTTCACACAGGCAACACATCTTTCACCCAGAAAACAAAAAGTACGCTGACACTCCAAAAGACAATCCTTTCAGAGCCGTGCTGAGAATGAAAATGAGCTTGTCAAAATGGATCCACTTTCACAGCCGCGGAGACAGAGAGACGCCGAAAGGTGTGGCGGGGGCATAACGCAAAAGACACCGTTGCCAGGAAAAAAGATCGAACCACCTCACACTGATCGATCTTGCGCGCCTAATCGATTTGTCTGATGACACTTCGCCCACACAAAGACGACTAACTACTTTCTCAAGGACTATACTAGCAAGCCTTGAAAGGAGACACAAAAAGTACACTGTGTTATTAGTATTTTCATTAGGACATCCACGGTGGACGAAACGTCGAGAAGTGGATATTATTCGTAAGATGAATTCACTGTGCGATGAAAGTTCTATACGGTTAGACTTGGTATCCCAATGAAAAGGACATCAAGGCGGGGCATAAACGATGCTGTTATACGGTCCACGGAATATATATACATATATATATCCCATATGGTCATGGCTCAGAAAAGGTGTCGAATTTGTGGGACACTTGAGTCACAAATACAAACTCTTGGATTACTTTCCATTTTGGGGTCCAGCAAAACTGTTTATGTGTTTAGTTGTGTCTGGGCAGTAACAATGTATTTTCATCAATTACTGCGGAATGAATTGCATTTTAAATTTTAACTGGAGTGTGTTACATAACACCGTGTCACACATTGTTTTCTAATATACAGTTAACAGTAAACCTATTACACAATAAAAGTTAACTGCATTAGTTAGTATCTACCTTGATCTTCATTTGTGAAAAGTGGCATTCCCCGACAGCAATAATCTGCATATCTAGGTACCCTAGGAATGTGTGTATGTTACATGAACACCAATAAACAAAACAACGATCAAACAAGTACTCAAAGAACTGAAAAGATTACTGTTTCAGCAGTCAATCAATTCTTAGTTCCACACACTTCATACGGACAGTCTGCAAAAAAAATCAAATCAGAACAAGATGTGAAAATGTATTCAAACAAAAATCAACTTTCTGTGTCTCACAACACAGACATTCAAAACTGCTAAATTCCTATTTATTTTACACACACAACCTTAGAAATACATGTAATGGGAAGAGAAACAAGTACATAATAGTAAAGAGTTGAAATGCATCAATGATACCGGACCCGTTATTCCCATTATCAGTTATCTGTCAAGTCATTCCTAAAAGTTTCCAATGAGTGTGTTACATTTCACCAAAAAAATCAAACTTTAGGACACTGTCAAGATATTCACATGAAAAATGCATGCAAAAGAATGAAAAATGAAAGAGCAAAACCATAACAACCTAACAATGATGTCTTATGACTTCTACCATGCTCCAATTCACAATACAGAGAAGATTTTCTCACTTTTGACACTGAGTGTGTTACATTTCACCAAAAAAGTCTTACTTCACATTATTTTGTAAGGTATAAAGCATATATCCATCCACTTGGTAATGAAAACAATACACTGTACAAAAAACTTGATAAACCCCCCAAAAAATCTTCAGGTTGAAGGCGGATTTTGAAGTTATCAAGAAAAATGCTGTTTATTCGCCAATGAGTGTGTTACAAAACACTGTCATAACATGAACAAAACGTTGTTCATATTCAGTGCATTCAGTTAATTGTGAAATTAATTGTAAGAATGACACCATGGTTGCTACACAACTATTGAAACTATTGTTGACACATTCCGACAGCAATAATCTGCATATCTAGGTACCCTAGGCAAGTGTGTGTGTTACATGAACACCAATAAACAAAACAACGATCAAACAAGTACTCAAAGAACTGAAAATTACCAATCCTTCAAAGTAAATTGTAACAAGAAGGGCAAAGCCCATACGACTCACATGCTTGACCTTGACCTTTACATGACCTTCAGGGTCAAGGTCAAATAACTAAACCTAGCAATGACATCATACACTAAGAACTGCTTTACACATTTTTCCTACCAAAATACATGTGACCTTGACTCAAGGTCAAGGTCATCCAAGGTCATGCAACACAAAGCTGTTAATTCAAGACATAGGAAGTACAATGGTGCTTATTGGCTCTTTCTACCATGAGATATGGTCACTTTTAGTGGTTCACTACCTTATTTTGGTCACATTTCATAAGGGTCAAAGTGACCTTGACCTTGATCATATGTGACCAAATGTGTCTCATGAGGAAAGCATAACATGTGCTTTTAAGTTTGAAACAGTTATCTTCCATAGTTCAGGGTCAAGGTCACTTCAAAATATGTATACAATCCAACTTTGAAGAGCTCCTGTGACCTTGACCTTGAGGCAAGGTAAACCAAACTGGTATCAAAAGATGGGGCTTACTTTGCCCTATATATCATATATAGGTGAGGTATTGAATCTCAAAAACTTCAGAGAAAATGGGAAAAATGTGAAAAATAGCTGTTTTTTAGACAACATTTATGGCCCCTGCGACCTTGACCTTGAAGCAAGGTCAAGATGCTATGTATGTTTTTTGGGGCCTTGTCATCATACACCATCTTGCCAAATTTGGTACTGATAGACTGAATAGTGTCCAAGAAATATCCAACGTTAAAGTTTTCCGGACGGACGGACGGACGGACGGACGACTCGGGTGAGTACATAGACTCACTTTTGCTTCGCATGTGAGTCAAAAAAACACTCTAATTCAAAACAATAAACGCAGACATCCTTTTCTGTTTACTTGATTCATTCCTTACTTTGTTCCAGCAAGATTTAAATAATTTTCAAGATAACTGTACAAACTATTGGAGTGTGTTACCTCTCACGATGTGCGAGTGGTGTGAGTAACACACTCAACACTGTTCCTAAAAAAAACCACTCTAATTCAAAACAATAAACGCAGACATCATTTTCTGTTTACTTGATTCATTCCTTACTTTGTTCCAGCAAGATTTAATTAATTTTCAAGATAACTCTACAAACGATTGGAGTGTGTTACCTCTCACGATGTGCGAGTGGTGTGAGTAACACACTCAACACTGTTCCTAAAAAAACAACCTCTAATTCAAAACAATAAACGCAGACATCATTTTCTGTTTACTTGATTCATTCCTTACTTTGTTCCAGCAAGATTTAAATAATTTTCAAGATAACTGTACAAACGATTGGAGTGTGTTACCTCTCACGAAGTGCGAGTGGTGTGAGTAACACACTCAACACTGTTCCTAAAAAAAACCACTCTAATTCAAAACAATAAACGCAGACATCATTTTCTGTTTACTTGATTCATTCCTTACTTTGTTCCAGCAAGATTTAAATAATTTTCAAGATAACTCTACAAACGATTGGAGTGTGTTACCTCTCACGATGTGCGAGTGGTGTGAGTAACGCACTCAATGTAAAAAAAATATATTTCTTTTTCCTGTAATTTATTTCATTACATTGGCATGAAAACAAAGCACAAGGTGAACTGTATGGAAAGACTATAGAAAAGGCCAGAAAAAACACATGCAATGACATGAACGCTGAATAACTTGGGAAATTGGTTGAATCGTCTGAAACATATGTCTTTAAAAATCAAAATAAAGAAAAATCTTTGTCCTAAAAAATGCAAATTTTATCAAAACAAATCACAATAACACTTCTAACTTTCAGATGGAAAAAAAAGGAAGTAAGTTGTTATTTAGTGAAAATAACAGTGTTTCAAACTGCAGGTGAGTACGTTACATACAACGAAAAACCAGTGGTTTTTACCTTGGCCGTTTACGTCCATCTCCTCCATGCCACACTGAGTTCTGAGTTCGAGACAGTCAATGCAACTTTGTAGCAGACGATAGAACAGTTGTTTCCATCGTTGGAAGTCAGGAACATGTCGATAAACAACTTTGATTTACGTTGTTACTTTTCGCGGTAACACGAAAGTACACAACAACGAACTTAAGACTTATTTTCATTGCTTTGTCTTCTGTGTTTGTGCATATTTTTTGTTTTAAGTAGTAGATTGTTCTTTCTTGTCCAAGTTTATCGCTTAGTTCAACGTCTGTCATCATTATTAAAAGCGCGGCAAAAGCTAAAACTGCCTACGTGACTCCAAACACGAAAAGTAACATACTCACCGTTGGATCTAAACTTGATCTCAGCCGACTGTTGGGGTGAGGTACTGGTTATCGTGCAGTATGTAAACAATAACTAACACCTTCTCTTTCCATCTCCATCAAGTTCTTATCCAAGCAATGTGTGTAGTACGCACAAATACGACGTTTCGACACCAAGTAAAAAAGTGTCCCAACTTCCGGCCCAAAAATCGACGTAAATTCACTCTACTATTGCGCCTTGCTCGAAAACAAAGTCATCAAACCTTTCGGTTTCTACCAGAATAGTAACTGTATTCATATCTGCACCCCGTGTCAGTACTTTCAAAGGTAGAATAAACCATAACTGAGCGTGTGGGGCGTTTGAATGGGGCAAGAGTGGAGTTCGACGCCATTTCTGAGCCGTGACCATATAGCCCATCATATATATATATATGTTTTATAATGTGGTCACCGTGAAAGTTGCATCGCCTTTAAAGCGATCCAATTGAATAAAGCAGAAAACTTCTTCTTTACCTTCTTCTTCTTCTTCTACGTTCCCGGCCATACATCTAGATGTCCAGTCCAGTGTTGAGTGCAAATCCCGCAGTCAGCCGCAGTGATGCCGCTGTCCCCCACAGCTTTTCGCGGAGCTCCACTTCACTCGGCCACGTTTGGCGCCTCAGGGTGTCGAAGGTTGGACAGGCCTGCAGTACGTGCTCTGGTGTCTGGGGGCCTGTGTCACACGGGCATTGATCCGTGTGTGAAATCTTCAGGCGATAGAGGTGGGAGAGGAGCCGACAGTGTCCAGTTCTGAGCCTGAATATGGTGACTTGCTGTTTTCGATCCAGCTGATGGATATCGTCTTCCTCGGCCCCCAGGAGCAGACGTTCCCTCCAGGCGGCTCTGAAGTGACTTCGTAGGAGGGTCTTTTTTTCTCCGTAGGATGAGGGGTGTACTGACTGTTCCAGCTTACTTCCCTCCTTGGAGAGTCTGTCCGCTTCCTCGTTGCCACTGATTCCGCAATGGGAGGGAATCCACTGTAGGACGACAGTGGTTTTGCTGCTGAGGTAGTGCAGTTCCTGCTTTATGTCTTGCAGGATCTGTTCTCTCTCTCTGGTCTGAAGGCTCTGCAGGAGAGATCGGCAGTCTGTGAGGAAGACTGTCTGGCCAGGTAATGCCTCTTCCTGGTTCAAGGTCTGTGCTGCGAGGTGCAAGGCGTGTGCTTCAGCTCGGTAGTTTGTGGAGACTAGGCCAGTGGCGACAGACTTGCGGAGCGAGCTGCCGTCAGGGAACTTGATGTAGACACCGCCTCCCCCATTTCTCACAGCATGCTCGGCTGAGCCGTCTGTAAAGACTTGGGTCCAGGTGGTGGTGGGGTAGTCCCTGTCTAGTGTTTCCAGGGTCAGGGACTTGAGCACTGCTTCTGGTTGCTCTTGCTTTGCTCCAATCCCAGGGACGTCAAGGATGATGGGGGGGGACATCCAGTGACCATTCCTCATAGTCTTGGAGCATTTCCAGTGGTTGGCCAGTTGATGGGGGTAGAGAGCCTTTGTGCTTGTGCTGAAGTGCCTTGATCAGGTGGTTTGGGCTCTGTCGCTTGATTCGGTTTTTGGTTGGGGCTTGGAGTGTAGAGTGCAGTGGATGGGACGGGAGCCTCTTCATCTTCTCACTCTGCCTCAGGAGTTTTTCATCCCGTCTCTCTTCCAGGGAGGTCAGGCCTGCCGTCTTCTCCAGTGCCGAGATGGGGGTAGTCTTCATGCCTCCTGTGATGAGTCGCAGGCCAGCATTTTGGACCTTGGCCAGGTTGTCTGTGTTGGTTTTGGCTGCAGTTGACCAGGCGTTTGAGGCATATTCCATGTGGGGTCTGACAGATCCTGTGTAAACTTGAGTCAGGATCTTCATGTTGGCGCCCCACTTTGTTCCAGACAGTTTCTTCATCACAGCCATTTTCTTGGTGGCTTTGCTGTGCATGACGGAGATGTGCGGGGCCCACGTTAGCCTTCTGTCCAGTTTCACCCCGAGATAGGTTGGGGTCTCTTGCTGAGGGATGTTCTGGCCATCGAGTCGCAGGGTGAACTCCTCTTTCTTGGGGGAGAGTGAGCAGCATGTGGCCTCGGTTTTTGTCCTGTTGATCGTGACCATCCACTCTTTGGCCCAGTCTGAGAGGTGGTTCATTGCTTCCTGCATTCTGCACGCTGCTGTGGTGATGTGTTCTGCTCTGGTCCATACAGCCAGGTCGTCTGCATGGAGTGCCCTTGAGATGTGCATGGACAGGTGGTCAGCAACAACGAAGAGCGTCGGCGCGATACAGCTGCCCTGTGGAACGCCCTCTCTGATCTTCACCAGCATGCTTGTCTGTCCTTCCAGTTTGACTCGGGCTGATCTCTGGAACAGGTAGCTGTGGATCCATGCAATCATCTTTCCGCACACGCGTTTCTGGAGGAGCTTCAGGAGCAGACCTTCCTTCCAGACCTTGTCGAACGCTCGCGTCAGATCCACAAAGACGGCCAGCGTCTTCATTTTCTGTTGAAAGCCGTTCTCAATGTCTTGGGTGAGCAGTGTAATCTGGTCCTCCGTGCTTCTGTTTTTTCTAAAGCCAGACTGGGTGGGGTTGATCAGCCCGTTCTTTTCCAGGTGATGCTGCAGGCGGCGGTTGACCATGCGTTCCATCAGTTTGCTGAGGCAGCTGAGGAGGCTTATGGGGCGATAGCTGGTCTTGTTGTGCCTGTCTTTCCCTTTCTTCAGGACTGGGGTGAGGATGGCCTCCTTCCAGCTGAAAGGGAAGACCCCAGAGTTCCAGGACTGGTTGTAGATGCCCAGAAGCTTCTGTTTGGTGTGGCTGCCAAGGTGTCGGATCATCTCGTTGGTGATACCGTCCTTGCCTGGAGCTTTCTTGTTCTTGAGCTGTCTAGTGGAGCTGTTACTCTTCTTTACCAAGTCCTGTGTTGAACAGCAGTGAAAAGTTGACCGCTTTTCCTGTTTAACCTTTTCAAAATTAGATCTAACTTGTTCGCGTATCCATTTCTGGATCTGCAGGCTGGTACAGAGTTACCTCCCTTTAGGCTTTTTCAAATTTCTCTGTTTTAACCTAATTTCTTGGTTAAAACTTGTCTAAATTTCTAAATTCTTTCTTAATAAATATCAATTCTACACTTTGGCCTTAAATCAAAGTGTTTCCCTTCACAGATATCCTCTTGGGGTTGTCAGATGAGGGTAGTCTCCCATGCCAACAGAAGCTACCATTCAGAGAATGGTTTGCTTCTTAGTTGGATACCATGGGTTGACAACTCTCTCCATCAGTACCACCTGACCACTGATGAGACACTGGTCTAGGTACAAATACAATGGTCCTCCTCAGGACTAGATTACCTTGCGATACGTCCCCCACAAAGGGACTTTGCTCTGTAAATCTCGGTCCCCCTTGAGGAGGGTCTGATGCTCCCAATAGGCTGTCTGTGAAGGGATACTTATTTCTCTCTCTTTCTCTGCTAAGAGATTTTAACAAATCTCGGAAGAAAGTCTCTGCTGACTTTCAATTGTTTCTTTCACAATTTCTGATGTTTTATATATATATCTACGTCAAAACTGAATCGTGGCCCTTTATTTATAGGAGTGAATGGGAGTGAACATACTACCCAGGAAGCAAGAATTCCTCAAACCCCCGTATACGCTTGCTGTCGTTATGTTCGTATAGCTTACCATTTGACTCATTATAATTATGATGATACTTTTAATTGATAGGCTCGGCCTCAACTGGGTTCAACAAATGTTTCAAACGTGACCAGTGGCATTTTTGGACAAAGGCTAAAACTTGACCTTTGTTCCAACTACGCAAAGACCAAGGTGTGTGTGTGTGTTTTATTTTGTTTTTGTGTGGTCTTGTCAGCGTGCATCTTTCCATCATTGCATATATATATAATATATAATTTATACAACGTCTGAACTGGAACTACTGTAATTCATATTGACAAATAACTGGACTTCTCCTGCGACTACTCTTTGCACATTTGTAAGCAGGTCGGGAAGAACGTTTGACAAACATTGATGAATCTCTTCAACTGTTAAAACTAGATCAAACGCTTGAACTACAAGTTTCCACATCAAAGTGTCTTCTGCCTGCATGGTGATAAAAATGAATTATTCAACTCCAGAGATGCTAATGTCCCGGTCTTATAGGCGGTAAAGGACGGGATCGCGGAGATATAAAAATGAACGCGAATTTCAAACACATTGCGGTATGCAAATTGTCTGATAGGCACATGATCATGACATGTCAAGAGTTATCACCGCTGAGATATATATATATATATATTATATTCGCTAGGTAAAATATAACTCAGTGGTTATCACTAAATAATGAATAGATATTTGAGCAGATCAGCCTTTTGGCCTGGCGTCGACCATCGGTTACATCGGTTCAACTACAAACAATCACGTGTATCTATTTTGATTTGACAAATAACCTATTGATTTTGTGGTGACCCATCCATGCGGACTACCCCTCCCAACCCACCTTTTTAAAAATGCGGTAGGTCACTACAACGCTTATCGGCTTTTAACGATACAGATTTGGCGGCTGATATGACGTGAAAGGCATGCTCTTCAAAAATTGTAAAGATTTCATACAGTAATGACAGAATGAGTGCATGATTTTCCTGCATCTTCAGCTGACCAAAATGACAGTTCCAACTTCTTTAAAACCACAGCTTCTTCAGGCTGTCAGTCGGACGGTTAGTTTAGTCGTCCCTCCTCCTCCATCAACTCATGCCATCCCTGCGCAAGCGGCAGCCACTGGTGCCTATGAGTTGCAAGTAGGAGGGCAAACTCCCATCTCCATTCATAGCGTATTTCCCAGGATACAGTTCTAGACACCGCGGGTTGCTCATCTCGCGTATTGATCTGGCCTTCCGCTCGTCCGCCTGCTGTGGAGTACCCCTCTTCCTGTCTTTTTTCATCGCCACTCTCTCTCTATATAGTTATACTGCTTGTGCAACCAGGTTAAAGGGACAGGGCAAAGTTGTGTAAAGGGGATAATCCAAGTGCAGTTTATAATGGTTGTACGTACATAATTCCGAGTCTACTATTTATTCCCTATCCCTTTCACAGTTTCAGCTTCAGCTCAGTCAAGTCCTTACAGATTGCTCGTGCGACCAGCTCTAAGTGCAGATCCCAATGCTGTTATTCCCACTGCACTGTTCTTCTCTTCCAAATTGAGACAACGGTTTGAGGGGCTGGCCAGGCCTTGCCCCCCAGATGCTGTTGAAATTTAGGATTTTAATGGGTATTTTGGGTTAGAAAGTTCTACACGAGACAAAAATGTACATGTATGTGCCATGTAAAAGATGCGGCTTCTGGAAGTGGAACCCATTACTGCCCCCCCCCCCCCCCCCTCCGCCATCCCTGTACACAGTTTATCACTGGGCTAGGCTATTATATGTAATCAGTGCAAATTCGGGTCTGCTCATTTAACACTGTTCAACAAAGCACTCGTCTAGACTCGAGCTTCCGTCCATACATCACAGCACGTAAAAGTGACGGGTAAGGGGGCAAGACAGCCTGCTTCATCAGGCCACCTGCTGACAGCGGCCATTCAATTAGATATCCAGACACGTGCGGCGCTCGTGCCCGTCCTAGCGGGGAAAAAAAACTCTCACGCGCATTCCTGTGGTGCAAGTGACAGGCGGAGTTTGCTTGGTCATACAAACTATGACAGACGATTACAAAAAGAAAAGACATTGAGTTATATTATTCGACAACTGCAAGCGAGGAGCCTGCATGGTACATACGGAAGTGCTGTTGCTGTTCTTATTATTTTATTTAAAATTGTTGTTATTTCTAATTTCAAGAACAAGTTCAAGGGCAAGGTAACCCGAAATCGTTGGTAGTTCCAGGAACTCTGGGCATTCTACCGGTGAGAATCCGAAAATGCCGGAAACGAAATGGTCAACTTCAACTAGTGCATTCAACAACAGCAAACATATTCTGTAGTATTTTAAGATTATAAATGTAATATCCTGCCCTTAATTCAATATCCTCAGTCAACGCGATTCAAAGAAATCATACACAAATTAATAACTTAATATCCATTGCCTTAATTCACCATCTAAAAGATCTTGCAACAATGATTTTCTCCGCAGCATGCCTCCAGGTGTCAACAGCCATACATTTAAGTTTGATGAAGCTTAGTTGATGCCGCATAATTCACGTCGTACGTTACCTGTACTTTCAACACAACTCCTGTAATTAACCCTACGAATATAAAATATTTACGGAGAGTTACTCGTCACAACAATTTCACCTGACAGTCATTAATTCAAAGTCAGTTGACAGGCTGACTGTGCATTATTACTACTAATACTAGTCTTTGCTGGCCTGACTCAAGCACTTGAGCCAGCTGCCTTCTGATTAAACATAAACACACACACTCTGAATTATGAAGCACGCTCGCTTGCTGGTCGATAAATGATCCACAGCCGTGTGTGTGTATGTATGTACTTTTGTGTTTTCATTCGATAGCGGTTGTCGGGGTTTTTTTTCAAGTACAAAGAGAACAAAATTGGGAAAAAATCGCACTGGTTTGGGTGCCATGGGGTAGGGCGGAGTGTGACAAAAGAGAAGAACTGAGAGATAGAGAGATAGAGATAGAGAGATAAAGAGAGAGAGAGAGAGAGAGAGAGAGAGAGAGAGAGAGAGAGTGTGTGTGTGTGTGTGTGTGTGTTCTTACTTCCGGCCCAACAAAACCGCATATTGACGTGAACAAGTATTTTGGACGCAAATGCAAACAAGTTGAAACAACACTTTATGTTTAAGAAAACGTCGCAAACATTCTATAGATGTTAGATAACTAGAGCAACGACATGGCGAATCAAGCTTTCGTTCTGTGAATTGAGAATTTAAGAAAACACTAACAATACCGTTTGAAATAATTCTTCATTCAACCAAAGATGACTGACCATACGTCGTAAAAAGAAGACCGCGCTCGCATTAAAACCTCTCTCGAGCAAATGGATCGTTGTGCAGTTTGCCTGAAGCAAGTCGCTATAGATCTATACACACGCACACGACCTGACTCACTTTCTTAATTTGCTCTGCTCGCTCTGTGCGCGCGCTGCTTAGGAAATTATGTCGATCAACAACAACAAAAGTTACAATACTTTTCTCAACTGTTCATGTGTTGGCGAGGAAGATCAAGTTAAAGATTAACTCTGACCACCTGATATGATACGAGGACAGGAACATGACGCCATGCGCAGCTCACATGAGTTGGAATCGTCGAAGTGAGCTCAATAAGTTCTTCATCCGGATAAAAATAAATTATGAATGCTCACATCACACTATCTGCTGTACAGAGCTACTGTGTTCTAGGCTATTGCGCCGCATACTTTCTCTTTGAAATCAACACCACCACCACCACACTCAAACAAGAAGAGCAAACGCTCGATCGAGTCACTTTCGCAGTTCTGAATATTATATGAGGCATCAGATGGACAGGAAGAAATTGCTATTCACAACACAATGAGTCACGTTCACATAAAATTTGAGCCCGGTCACTTTTATAGTTTCCGAGAAAAGCCCAACGTTAAGTTGTGTGTTGCCGAACAGAAAAGGCTAGTTATCTCCCTTGTTTTTCTGATAACGTTCGTAAAAGGCTACAGATGTAAATACTTTGATGTAAAGAATAATCCTACAAAGTTTCAATCACATCCGATGAACTTTGTCAAAGATATAAAATGTCTAATTTTTCCTTTGACGCTGACCTGTGACCTTGAAAAAGGTCAAAGGTCAACGAAACCATCGTTAAAGTGTAGAGGTCATTGGAGGTCACGACTAAACAAAATATGAGCCCGATCGCTTTGATAGTTTCCGAGAAAAGTCCAACGTTAAGGTGGTGTCTACGGACGGCCGGCCGGACGGCCGGACAGACTAACACTGACCGATTACATAGAGTCACTTTTTCTCAAGTGACTCAAAAACAATAACATTATATAAAAAAAAATAATAAGAATGCAACATTGAGATGGGAGGAGGTGATACAATCTTTTTTTTTTTATAAGAAGACAAAAAGCAATGTTCTAAATGTTGCTGAGGTAATCTAAAACATCTGGCGTACATAATTATGATACTCCTGTGAAACTAGCACGTGAGCACTGAAGAAATAAACTAAATTAAGCAGTTAGAATATAGGCAAACGTGACACACCTGACCTCCATCGTTTGGTAATAAGACTGACAGGAAACGACTTCGGTACAAACGGAGAATAGCTTTCAATATTTGCTCAAAAGTTTGTAAGCTGTTCGTTTTGCTGGGTTTTTAAAAAAGAAAGCGAAAAAGAAAAAGCTACTTATTCCATTCGTTCTAAGCTTTGTTCTATCCACATATTTTCAAATTGGTCACATATCCCCTTTTATATATACATATGCAACGTGTGCTCTCACAATATTTTTCTGCGTGAACTGGAAAAACACAGCTGTCACGACTCTGCAAGGTAATGTCCTTGCTCAATCAATTCTACCTGCCAGCAGGTGTTATGCATTATGATTTATAGAGCTCTAAGGTCAAAATTCAACAAGAAACTGGGCACAAACTCCTAAAACTTTACGTTTGAAGGATCCTATCTTTTTTGTTAATATAGCGCCTTCAATGTTCTCGAATGAGCTGACGAGAAAGACACATAACACTGGTATCGTTAATTGGTAGGGGGGGGGGGGAGGGGGGGCATAGAGGGGGGGCATAGAGTGGGACCTGGGGCAGGATTTGTTTTTAGAGACACTGCGTCTACTCGTACGTGTATAAACCAATACCCCCATCCCTAAAAAAAGTACATTTTTATAATATCAAATCAATGTTCCGTGTCAGTGCCTCCAACAAGGAAGGACGAGGAAGTTGTAATGTTTCTGCACATCCTGAAGAACACAGTTGGTTTTTCCCAGAGCTGTATGCGAAATTTCATGTGTCCCTGTCTAAAAAAAAATTGGACAAACCTCGCCCACCTTTCTGAAATTACGGCCCACGCATAACTCGGCTAGGAGGGGCAACGTAACCTCTTTAATAAGACTGGTGAAAGGGAGGAAGGTAATGGTGTGTAGGGAGGGGGGGGATAGGGGGGGGGGGGCGAGAGTGACAGGTCTCAGGTTGGTTGTTGTTGACAGTCAAATAACCGCCACAGGACTTGGACGTGGTTTCAACAAAAGGGTCGTTTGGTCCAACAAGACTGCATAACACGATTAGTTCTGCGGCCGGAAAAGGATAGATCTTATCATCCCACGGCTAACGGTCTCGTGGGGTGCGCGGGGGAGGGTTCGGGTTGATAACGGATTATAACAACTGCGGGGAGCGTTCCTGTCGAGACCTATTATACTATACACACATGTATGTATGTAACAATCAGTGAAATCAAGGTTAATGTGTGGGGAGAAAGAGAGTGCAAAAGTGCGACTGTGTCAAGTGAGACAATCAGATAGACAGGCATACAGAGTGAGGCATCTATACAAGTAGGCAAGCGTTAAATAAATTTGTATAAAATGGATCATGAAATTGAGGCAAACTTTGGATCATGAAATTGAGGTAAACTTCCACGTATGCGTCAGCGTGTGTTTCCCTGTACGGAAATTGCTGTGTAATTCCTCCGACTATCCCGGCAGGGATGGCCAAATCTCTACATTTTAAATCGCCAGAAAGTCACTAGCCCAGCAGAAATTTCGCTGGCCCGGTACATACCACAGTTGATCTGCGATGTTTATATGGCTTTACAACTCGATAATATACTATAATTTACAACCAAAATGGTCGCATTTGATCATTGGCCGGGCGAGTTGCCATGCGGTTTCTACTAGACCGGCGGATATTTTACTCGCCCCTGGCGACCGGGCGGACGATTTGGCCATCCCTGATCCGTCTACGATGTGTCTCCACGACGTTTTTAGAACTCACAACTTCAAGTTCATTTTTACCCATACATTCGATCCTGCCGAGCAGGGGAACACCCCCCCCTCCCCCTACACACACACACCCTCCAAAACAAAAATCCCCGTGAAATGTCACACCTTTCCCGTAAAAGCGCTGGCCTGCAGGTGTAAACAGCAGACTGGCCCTTTCACTTTCAGCATCAAAGTCATCTGTGGGGGTCAGTGTTTACAACTTGCTGGCCGCCCCCTTGGCTCTGTGTGTCTGCTGAAAGAGTCGCGAATATTTCTGCTGGGAGACCAGCTGGTCTGTCTGGCGAGCCTTGATAGTGATTTGACAGGAATTCAGAGGAGAGAAGAAGAAACGAAGGCGCATGAAAAAAGTCTGGCTACACCAGGAATAGAGCGAGTGGGGAGGACAGAGAGGGAGAAAAACATGAGAGAGGGGGGGGGGGGGGGGGGAATTATTCTGTTTCCTCCAAAAATCGTTCAAAAGAGCAGTTTAATAAAACCGAGACCGCTGTGAACAGTGATCCAAGGGAATCGTATTCTTGCAAACAGGTGTTGAGTAAAGCAGGCAGTGACACAAGCTCCCATTGTCCCAAGCACACACACACACACACAAATCTGTAGCCTGCGACCACAAAGGTAAATGTGCTAACTGATTTTTCCACGATCAAAGTCGAACTGTGCACGAACAAATTTACACACAAATAATATATGGTGTTGCCCTCAAGCCCTGTAGAAGTTAGAACTGACTTCTAGTTCTATCATAGTCATACTGAGAAGAACTAACTTAGTACGCATACCAGTTACAGCTTACACTGTTACAGCTATCGTGTGTGACAGTTACAAATGCTGTGCTCTGTGACCACAGGGTAAGTACCTGTAGAAAGACTGTCTGGCCAGAAGTAGAACAGTGGACCAACACAGTGAGAGTATTATTGTCAGGGGGTGGGGGTCATGGTTGTTGACACTGTGTCAACACCAAACACAGTACACTTGATATCTCTCTCTCTCTCTGAAATAACACACACTGATGGACTAATGTTCCTTCTATGTAGCTGTATAACCGATAATTGTGTTGTGTGTGTGTCTCTCTCTCTCAATCTCTCTCAATCTCTCTCAATCTCTCTCTCTCTCTCTCTCTCTCTCTCTCAGTCCCGTGTAACCTGTTCCTTTTCAACGTACACAGAGTGTGAAACAGAGCTCTAGAAAATAAAGATGTGTCACACACGCACTCAGAGTCCTCGGACCAGTCCAGTCCGCCTAACCATACTTAGTCATGAAATATTCATTGTGCTGCACACGTTGTTTGAGCTACTGCAATGAGATGTGTAACTACCTGCAGTTGAACAATGCCCAGAAAAATTGGATCCCCATGGATTAGCACTGTTTTCAGGACAAGCTAAACAGTAAAACACATGATGGATTATACCCAGAGAAGGAAAAACATACAGGCACTGCTGGCGGTGGGCTAAGACAAACATTGGAAGGTTATTTCAACAATTAGAACAAGAGCCGTACACATTGTACTGTGTGTGTGTGTGTGCTATTTGTGTGTATCCATGTTTGTATGCTTGTTGTTTTGGTATAAATTTATGGGATCAGGTGGCTGCTTGTGCAATGTCTTCAACTTCAAGTTCAAAATTTGAACTGCTTCAAAACCAAAACACCTTGGAAAACAGCGTATTACATACAGGCTCACACAAACACACACAAAACACAGACACTGAGTAATGTTACACACTGCAAGGTGAACCACAACTAACCAAATCACACCTGAGGACTTGATTCTTACCTGGTTAGTGTAAGGTGGGTTGGCCAGGTAAACCTCATCCTCATACAGGCGGTCATTCAGTATGCTCCTCAGCTGCACTTTGGTATACGTCAACAACGCTGATTTCCCCACATCGTAAGCATCCATGCGACGGGCACCCCCACCCCCACCCACACCACTCAAGAAACTTGCATCCCCACCAGCGGCAGCCCCAATGGGCATTTGCGATAAGGAAGGGTCAGTCATCGCCGCTGACATCGGCGTTGTGTTCGTTGAAGGTGTTTGTGGCGCGGAGGGGACTTTGGTGATGGTGGCGGGTGGTGGAGGGGGCTCCGGGGGCCGAACCTCTTCAGATTCTAGCACCGTGGAAGCTACATTACTGACTTTGTCACCACCACTGCCGTTATCACCTAAGTTGACTGAGTTCGTAGGTTTGGGTTTGGGTTTAGGTTTGCTTCCCTGAGAACGAGACGTATCCCCACCACTACCACCCCGTACCCCTCCTCCGGCGCTGTTGACACTGGTTCTAGGAGAAGTGCCAGAGCCTGACACGTCGTCAGTCTCTTCCAGAGTGAAGTAAACAGCCGTGCCCCCTTCCTCGCGCAGAACCTGCACTGCTCGCATCAGCTTGTCGCGGTGCGACGGTTTTTTCACATCGATGGCGTCTAAATCATCCTCCCCGATCTGCTTGCACACTTCCAGATCATCGTAGCCGTTATCGATGAAATCCTGTGTGTAGTGGACTAGATTGAGAGAGCGAAGCCAGTCTTCCACGATGTTGGTTCGCTCTTCAGCCATTGTAGTGCAAGGCGTGAGACTGAGAGAGAAACCCGGGTCTCCCGACGGCTCTGTGTCACAGCATCGAGTATGGGGGCTGTTGTCTCCGAGAAAACGGAGAGAGGCTGGGGTTGCAGTTCACAGAAGCACACGCACACCACACACACACACAGGGTTCTGTAAATCTCGCTTCGCTTCCAACACCGCTAGCTACCACAGCCACTCAACTTGAATCCGTGAATCGAAGCGCCAAGCCATCGCCGAACAATGCGTCACTGGCCAGTGTGTAGTCTTACTGCCCCTCCAGTACACACAGAGTTACCCCCTTTTCTCCCACTAGTAGTGACTAGTAGAGAACTGATCGTCTGCCACTGCTGTCAGACACCGACTGACTCGCGCTACACAGCACGGTGTCACTGCGCGCGCAGCTTGCGGGGAGTGACGTCACTGGGCATTCCCCCTTCTTTTTGCAGGAATTCCCTTCCTTCGCCACGTGCTCGCTGTGTTTACGATTTCGTGGCTCGCACTCTGGGCCGAAATCGGCGCCTGTCAAATTTGACATGGCACGGCTTTTGCAGCTGGCAGCTGGCTTTATGTGTGGATTCCCTCGGTGTCTGTTTATTTGTTTGCCCGTTCTATCTATATCTGTCTGTCTGGGGTTAATTTTATTCTGCTGTGTCAAGTTTTCGGATCTGCTGGGCTGTTTTGTCAATGCGTTTCGTTGGTTTTGCTAGAGGGATCAAGCTTCTGGCCAAAGGGGGAGATTGGAGGGAAAATATATCTGAGGTAAAGCATTTTGCTTTCGCATTGTGTTGATTTGGCCGATTCCTGTCAGAGTGCCAAATCGTAGCTGAGTGGCGGTGCGACAGAAATACCTGCCGCTATGACTGTGACGTACGTACAGGTATCGCTAAAAATTTAAGTTGTATTCTATGAGAAACTACAGGATAACTTTAGCCTCGAGTAAAAAAAAAAAAAAAAAAAAAGATTTGTATCACTGACACAGCGAAAAAGGACTCATTTCTTTCTGATTTCACGTTGTTGTTATTGTTCTTCTTCTTCTTGGGAGGCAGGGTGTTGTTGTTGTTGTTGTTGTTGTTTAGAGAGGCGGTTACACTGAGGGTGTGACAGAGGGGGTTATTCAGAGATGTAACAATGGAGGGTGTGACGGGGGGGGGGGGGGGGGAGGGGGTTACATGGTACGACATGGAAGTCAGTGACACGGTGTGACAGAGGCGGTTCCAGGTTGTGACAAACCGTTCTTCATCACGATCTCAGTCTATCTAGCTGCTACATGAATTACAATATTGCAATCAGGCGCCTGTATTTTCTGTCAGTGTCGGTTTGCAGAAAAGACCAACAGGTGACCGAGGGAGTGACACTGTGTGACGGAGGGGGGTGACTCGGTGTGACACTTTGACGACGTGGTTTTCGTGACATTGACGGTAGCAGGCTAATTGCCCCCCCCCCCCCCCCCCCCCCCCCCCCCCCCCCCCCCCCCCCCCCCCCCCCGCCCGACCGCTGACTGAATTGCCACCCCGCCTTGTTGGCGGAAATCAAATGATATTTCCATCCTATCTATAACATTTCTTTAATTATATTAATTTTCCCCCCGATGCCCCCCCCCCCCCCAATAACTGCCCGTCCACCCCCATCCCCCTCATGTATGAGTATTAGCTGTGTGTGTGTGTGTGTGTGTTCGCATGTGTGTGTGCCGTTTGCGTGTGTCAGTGGGCGTGCGTGCGCCTGTGGTTTGTTTAGGTAAAACAAGCAAGTATGATTGAGATATTACTGGTAACAGCAATGTACATAGAACACTTTCCTATATATTTCTTATTGGCTTAAGGATTCGCGTCCTGAAATAAAGACAACACACAAACTGACTTGTATCCGAATCTCTATGTGCATAATGTGAACCGCTAAAGGCAGGTACGATAGGCACCAGACTCTGTAGTCGTCTAAGATGTACGTGTCTATGAATTTTATCCCAGAGAGAGAGAGAGAGAGAGAGGAGGCAGAGAGAGAGAGAGAGAGAGGAGGCAGACGAGAGAGAGAGACTGATACACACACACAAACACACACATGACACACACAGCCACTAACAGAGAGTGAGACACACACACACACACATAGAGAGAGAGAGAGAGAGAGAGAGAGAGAGGAGGGAGACGAGAGAGAGAGATACACACACAACGGCACAAACACACACATGACACACACAGCCACTAACAGAGAGTGAGACACACGGAGAGAGAGAGAGAGAGAGAGAGAGAGACGCACACGGTACACACACACCGTGACACACGCACATACACACACACACACACACACACACACACACACACACACACAATATATATATCAAATGTCCCTTTTAAAGTTTTCCCCAAGTGTCACAAATAAGAACACGGTGACGTCAGAATTTCCAACCCATACACGTATTATATATTATGCCTGCACTGGTATCATTTTACATTTATTTATTCAGTTGGCATCAGTAGAAATGTACAACCTAAAACTTGTCTGAAAGCTATAGGTCCGGAGTTACTGAAAATCTGTTCCATTTTGGTTCTCTTCCGCTAAATTAAGTATTTCCATTTACACTCAGTGGCGTTTTTCCGGGCTTCAGTCAGCGTAGTCGCCTCGTGCTGGTATACGTACTGTCATCATTGTCATTAATATTGACTAGACACGATCGAGTTTGTCAGTGTCATTTGTGGAAAAATCAGTTCGGGGGCCGGAAATACCTAGCTGGTAACGTCACACTCCAAATAATCCTCGAGATACGAAATCACCGCTTGAGTAACCTTGTGCTGAAATACTGAACCGAGGACCTACTGCAGACAGAAATATGATCCGCACGGCGTGTGCCGATAATGATAGTGAAGGCTGAACATTGGGTGCGAAAAAAACTAGTCTTTTCAGGGCCTGTATCCATTTTCTAATGTCGCCGAAAGCAAACATCTTTTCAACCTAAGCGGCGCCTGAAAAACGGAAAGCTTTTGTGCGACTGACAAATATCATACACACATTCGAGCCTTTCGACGGAAAGTGACAAGAAAATGATTTCATGCCATTCATCGCGTGTCGCGACTCGTGCGCTCGCGCCCAGCAGGTGACTCAGGGTCACACATTTTGTCAGAAAAGCGTCCGTCATGGTGAATAGTAGGCTCACCTTAATACAGTCAAACCTCCCTCTGGAGACCTAAAATCTAAGAAAATCAGGTCTTTAAACAGGGGTAAATTTACCGATGTGAAAAAAATAAAATCTGGAAAAAAATCTAAATTTTAAAAAGGGGGAAAGTTTCAGGTAAATTGGGGGGGTCTTACATGGGGGGTCCCAATGTATTGCAATGAGGGATTAACTGGGTTGGATTGGCGGGCAACTGAGAAGAGGAAGCAGCAGAAGCAGAAATGATATATCCATGTGTATTTTTTATGAACACAAAATTCCTTATACTATGTATCTGCATCTCTGTTCAGTTTCTATTTGCTTGGTCGTTTGTGTGTGTGTGTGTGTGTGTGTGTTCGTTTTTCTTCCAGAAAACAAACACAAGTTTCAGACCTGGTCGTCATCTTCTACATTATCATTGCCACTTCTGCAGATTTCTAGTAGTAGCCCAGTCACAGTCATGAAGTTCAAATGATTTAACCACTGCTGCTACACGCACACACCATGCAGAATCAAAAGTGCAGGGTGGGGGGGGGGGGGGGGGAGGGTAGTGCCAGTCTGGATCTGAAAAAAACAGTGGCATTCTTCTGAGATTTTTACACCCCCGGTATAGGGGTGTGTATAGGATTCGGTCGATGTGTTTGTTTGTTTGTTTGTGTGTGTGTGTTTGTGTTCGCATATAGATCTCAAGAATGAACGGACCAATCGTCACCAAACTTGGTGAACAGGTTTTGTACATTCCTCAGACGGTCCTTACAAAAATTGGGACCAGTCAAACACACGGTTAGGGAGTTATTGGTGGATTAAGATTCTACAAGGACTTATAGAGGGACATATTAATGGTCAAAGGGAAATAACCTTCTCAGTTGGTGGCAGTGAGAATGGTTATTTCCCTTTGACCAACGGGGGTGTTTTTCCTACCTCGGAGGAATTTCTTGTTTTGTTTGTTTTTATTTTTGTTTGTGTGCATGTGCGTGTGCTGAAAGTGCGTTGCAGCTCTGTATGTTTGGCCCCCTCTATTTAATGAGAGGGAAGGTAACGATTCTCGGTCCCTTCCCCCTCCGACCTGATTGACACACTGGCACAGATGTACACATAGACAAACCGTCGTAGAAGAAGAAGAAGCAGTACACATAGACACATGACACGCAAACCTCCACACACAGACACCAATCGAGAGATAAGCGTGCACACATACACACACAAACACATGATTTGCAGAGAGAGAGAAAGAGAAAACCACTGCCCATACATGTTCAGCTGTTGTTTAAAAAAGAAAATCCCAATTCTTGTGAGAGCAAACTGCATCCATATCTGTGCACAGCACACACACACAAAAGAAGAAGAACAGAAAAAAAAACCACACATAACAGTATGTTCCAGGGCTAATTTTAATTCCTTTCACTCATTGTACTTGTTTACAAAAATGACCAATACACTCTAATACACATCCAACAATGTTCATAAAAAAAACATATATAGGCCATCAACACACACACACACACACACACACACACACACACACGCAGTTATACAGTGCAGTCTTCATACAAAAAGATTATTTTACAGATATCCGCCATTACAGTTGCCAGTATATCATGCCACTGAAGTACAGCAGTCCCTGCAATGTACGGCCCCCGGCGTGAGCGGACACCTGACATGTACGGACACATTTGCTCGGCACGGAGTGTTTTCCTTCTATATTTGCCCCCCCCCCCCCCCCCCTCAAAGGGACACCTGCAAAACGTGGACGCGGACACTCATTTTCGGTCCCAACAGCAGGTCATACCTCCAATGTACGGACAGACCATCGTCAAATTTTCACCACAACAAAATCGATAACAGAGCAGTCCGGCTCTTGGTACAAAGATCACAGCCGCAATGGCGTGATGACAGTCACTGATAACTTGAATGTGTACCCATCAGGAGGGGGGGGGGGGGGGGGGGGTAGTTTTGGTCAGGAGTGGAGTTCGAGTACATGCGAAGATGCCAACATGAAACTGCACCGTGCTCTTTATTCTTGTCTGTTGGACGTAAAAAACAGAAACCACAGTCGATAAAGGTCCTGAGCGAAAGAGAGGGAAAAGCCGGCCACAGTTCTCAGCATCGTGTGTCTGTGTGTAACCTCTTTCATTGACAAGATACTCTTGTTTCCCCTCAGCCTTGACCAGTGAGTCGGTCGCCTAATCTGTGAACCCTTCAGTTGTCTTGCTTTGTCAAAAGTTATGACACAGTCAACTGGTTTTGCTCTGAGTGAACAGTGCAGCTGGCCTCTCTGGCCACAGCCCCAAACAGTACATGGCTGGAGGGAGTGAGAGAGAGGGAGGGGGGGAGGGGGGGTGGAGGGGTAGCTGGCTAAACTCTGTGGGGTGTCCGGTGTCACTGCATGTCAGCAGGAAGAGCATTGGAGAGAAATAGAGAGGTGTACTCTTCCACACAATTTCCAAGCCTCAGTTGTCACGGCTTGGGGTAGGCATTAGTGAGGGAGAGTGGGAGCTGTGTTATGTACAGTGTATTTCCGACTGAAGTCAATAAAGCCAGACAAGAAGAAAATAAATTACATGATTATGACATGCAGCTCTATCTGCTGCTATTTATTCAAACTGGTTTTCAAGCTTATTCTTGCGAAGCACCTGCACACGCTCCTCTGTGCTGTGTTTGTGTGGCTGCTTTCGTATGTCAGTGCATGGCGAGTGTGTTCACTGCCTTGAGGATTTATTTTTTCTCTTCTTTTCAACACTTTTCATACAAATCATTTTTACAGAATGTTTAAAGAAGTATTAGGAGTTTATTGTTATTGTTTAGTAGCCACAAGAAGTGATTAGCATAGACTCAATCCTGTTGTTTGTGTGTCTCTGTGTGAGTGTATGGGGGAGGGGGTGGTGTGGTCACCCCTTCCGTGACCGGACACCTGCAATGTACGGACAGTTTTGCTATGGCCCAAGGGTGTCCGTTCATGAGAGGGACTGCTGTAACTGATCAGATCATTTTTCTACCATTATCAAATGTGCATTCAACAGGAAGAATTTAAGATAGCACCCTTTCCTCTAAGTTCTCTATTCATGTCTCAAACACAGTGGTTTGTAAGGCGAACCAGAAACTCCTGATATGAACAATGTAGCATAATCATTTTATATGCCAACACAAATCAGGAATGGATAACAAATACAAATTCAACAACAAAATAACAAATGCAGTGCCCTTTTGATTCTAGACTCTACAGGCATTCTGTAAAGAAGGAGAAAAAATGCAAGAACGAACCTGGAAGTCTTAATTGAACCATTATCAACCATTAACAGAAAGTCTCTACAACAATGGCTTGAGAAGAAGCCTAAATTGATGTTGTTCTTTGGAGGGAGTATATTTTTGATATCCAGAAGTGCTGCTTGGTTTATAATGCCTTTATTTAGTTTTTACTTTCAAATTACAGTTAATGCCATACTGTAAAACACACACACAAGCACACCTTTCAGCCTGTCCTTAATTTGACGAAGTCGACTTCGCGTAGCTCACTTCGCGAAGCTTCCAGAACGAGAATTCGTCCCCTAATTGAACTATTTTCAGCATAGTTTCGCGAAGTCCAAGGGAATACACTCTGCTTTTTAAGAGTGTGATTTTTACATCCATCTTAAATCAAAAAGCACTCTTCTGGCAAAAAGAACAACTTCGTCACAGCTATGGCGAAGCTTCGCATGTCAAAATTTGCAAAGCGAAGTAGTTGACGAAGTACTTCACTGTAGCTGCAGGATTTCGGTATAAAGACTTCGTGTAGCTTCGCCAAGTCGACTTCGTGCTCAATTAAGGACGGACTTTAGCATCAGTAAACCAATCAATCATACCTCCAGTCCAGGTTGACAAAGAGTTCATACGCTTTCATTTCATTCTGTCGTTTTTGTTTTCCATCAGATGTAAGGCTACTATTGATGCAAAAATCATTCATAGTAATTCTCATACATTTCTTGGCCAATTCTAATGTACTCCTCTTTCTCTGCTGGGGTCATGGTTGCAACCATGTCTTCAGTCACGTCATGGTACGGCAGTCGCCTGTCTCCTATCGTTATCGTAGGTGCTGCATCCTCATCATCATCACTCTCCATTTCTTCTACATCACCTGTGTAAACAGAATTTGTTTTTAAATGTGGCCCATCAAAAAAAGAAGAAAAAAAAGAGCAAGATATGCACTTAAACAAATCAAACTGGTGTGCATTGCCTTAGGTAACTTTCAGGTGAAAAGCACATTCCAATTTCCGTTTCGAGTTAAGTTTTGAAAGAAACTCATAAAAATGAGACTGTGCAGGCAAATGTTTTTACTGAACATAACAATTACTCTTGAAAAGAGGTGTGTTTGGAGAAAAAATAGCAAAGGAAACAAAAAGTTTTATTTCATAAAACGAATAAATAAAAAATGGAGAGGAGAAAAAATTAAGAAGCAGACAACTCATACCTCCCGCAACACCCGATACGCTTTCAACTTCCCTGTCAGACTCGTCGCTTGATTCTTGATCTGGTAACCGTGACGACCCCGCCTTGGGTTCGTGGACTAGAAGAGTCTGCATGATGTCCTCACTGTTGAGTGCACCTGCACCAGCACGTGATGTGCTGGCCTCTTTGGCAGCTCCCATCTGGATAAGGCAAAAATAACAACCACTGATTACAGTGTACCACAATCATTTCAGAGTAGAACCTCTGCTAGGCAGTTTTTTCTTTTCCCCCTGTACACCCTGAATTCTTTCTCACTCTTATAGAATGTTATTCTTCTTCTTCTTCTTCTTCTGCGTTCGTGGGCTGAAACTCCCATGTACACTCGTGTTTTTTTGCACGTGTGGAATTTTACGTGTATGACCGGTTTTTTACCCCGCCATTTAGGCAGCCATACGCCGTTTTTGGGGAAAGCATGCTGGGTATTTTCGTGTTTCTATAACCCACCCAACTCGGACATGGATTACAGGATCTTTTTCGTGCGCACTTGGTCTTGTGCTTGCGTGTACGCACGGGGGTGTTCGGACACCGAGGAGAGTCTGCACACAAAGTTGACTCTGAGAAATAAATCTCTCGCCGAACGTGGGGACGAACTCACGCTGACAGCGGCCAACTGGATACAAATCCAGCGCGCTACCGACTGAGCTACATCCCCGCCCTCAATGTTATTCAAGAACTGCCTCGGCTGTGCACATATGAGAAAACATGACATCCTAAGATTTGATATTTTCGGATTAGAACCCCAATAGAATGTTCATTGAATAAAAAATAAAAAAAATAAAATAAAATTAATCAAATAAAATAATGTGGAGCAACTGGCATGCTGATGTAAGGGACATCACTCAAAGACATAACTCATATAACCAAAATGTTATCTCCCCTCCTTCCCCACTGCCGAGGGAAAACAAGGCAAACAACAATGACAATAACATTACAAACTCTCTCTCTCTCACACACACACACACTGACACACACAAAATTATACTTGTGCTCTATCTTGATAACAGACTACATCAAGTATTGCTCAAATTTAGCACTCTTCATTTGACCAACACTTCAAATAACTCTTCCCAACTCAAAATCCATACATACCAATGTATCTCCTCCATCCAGCATAGGTACTCCTTCCACCGTACTCTTCTGCATCCAGATTGGGACTTCTTTCTTCTCAGGCGCAGACGCTCCATCGTCTTCTCCCATGGTGATGGTGACGCTCGACTCGGAGTAGCCAAACCCTAAGTCTTTTGTGGATGCCCCACTCCATACCATGGTGTCTGCGTCCGGCCGCGGTTTGACTTGTGCCTGACCCTGCCTGTTGTGGGGGAAAGATTCTATAATTAGAGTTAATTAGATTTAATGGGGCACTGAGAACACCATTCATACATTAATTAAAGGCACAGTAAGCCTCCCATAAACCATCACTGAGCTCCCAGAGCCTCTACATACAGTGCAAGCATACTTCCATTTGAACGCTCACCGAACGGGAACATCCTGGCTGCTTTCTGTCGAGAGTGAGACATTTTCAAAGAATTTATTTTCTTTTACTATGCGAACGGACAATCAGGCGCCTTGTTTTGATGCTAAACCTAACTTTTAAAATCTAAATAATAAATTGACAGCTTGTTACACAAACATTCTTAAAATCATAAAAGAATTCTTTTTTCATCAAGACAAGATCAGTAGAATTCGAAGTTTTCAAAGTTTAAAAAAAGAAAAGCTCGGAAACGTGTCACGCAAAACGTCTTTCTCATAGCAGATGACGGTTGTGCCTTGCGCTAGTTCCTCTGAACCGTCAACCGCCACCGCTCTAGTTCGCAGCCGTTTGTTGCGTTTTAGATTCAGAGGTACACAATAACGTGCTATTGCAGATAAGCTTACAGAGAGTCGCATTGAAATCTCAAACTGACGACTAAAAAAAGGAAACTGGATCACACAGGTTCATGATGGCTCAGGGGTAAGATAAACCACGCAAAAATAAATTCTTTGAAAATTGCTCGCTCTTTACCGAGGGCACCTTTTTCAAGCGGTGAGTGTTTAAATGAAAGCGTGTTTGTACTGTGTGTAAAAGCCTGACAGTATCTTCGATGGTTTACGGGAGGCTTACTGTGCCTTTTAAACAGTATTTAACACACAACAAAATAAAACAAAAACTGCTGTCCTGCAGATGTTTTCATCATGAAGAGCAAGGATTGTGTTAACGTATGTCTGACGCATTTGAAAATTTTGCTGACACGTGTTTACATCACCACACTTACATCACTGGTATTTGTTCAAAGAATGTGCCTCTCTTTCTGAATTTGTGTCTTCACTCACTAATCTACCATTCCTGATATGAACTACACCAAAAGTACAACAAGTCGCGTAAGGCAAAATTACTACATTTAGTCAAGCTGTGGAACTCACAGAATGAAACTGAACGTAGTCCGCCGCTAGTGCAAAAGGCAGTGAAAGTGACGAGCCTGTTTGGCGCGGTAGCGGTTGCGCTGTGCTTCATAGCACGCTTTACTGTACCTCTCTTCGTTTTAACTTTCTGAGCGCGTTTTTAATCCAAACATATCATATCTATGATGGAATCAGGAACCGACAAGGAATAAGATGAAAGTGTTTTTAAATTGATTTCAAACATTTAAATTTGATCATAATTTTTATATTTTTAATTTTCAGAGCTTGTTTTTAATCCAAATATAACATATTTATATGTTTTTTGAAATCAGGAAATGATGAACGTAAATTAGGATCGTTTTATAAAGAAAATTACAATTTTAAGATTTTTAATGACCAAAGTCATCAATTAATTTTTAAGCAACCAAGATGAAATGCAATACCGAAGTCCGGCCTTTGTCGAAGATTGCTTTTCAAAAATTTCAATCAATTTGATTGAAAAATGAGGGTGTGACAGTGCCGCCTCAACTTTTACAAAAAGCCGGATATGACGTCATCAAAGACATTTATCGAAAAAAAGAAAAAAACGTCCGAGGATATCATTCCCAGGAACTCTCATGTAAAATTTCATAAAGATCGGTCCAGTAGTTTAGTCTGAATCGCTCTACACACACACACGCACAGACAGACAGACAGACAGACAGACAGACAGACAGACACAGGGATCGCGTTTACGCACGATTTTTGCGTATTTGACGCATTTTAAAAGTCGCTGACGCGTTTTTTTCGCCGCGCTGCGTAAGCCATACGCAAAACTATTGTAACTTCTTCTTGTCTTCACGCAGCGCTTTTGCTCTGACTTAATAATCACCCGATCCTGAAACTGACTATAGGGCTCGAGAAGTGACGACACACATGAAATCTGCGCGTCAAAACTAAAGTCCGTTTCTTTTTGCATCGAAGTATCGCAAACGAACGTAACGAGGGTATTACCAGATAATGTCTTGTCGGATAATGAAACAGACATTAGCTGCTCTCCCATCTCGCGCTTCCAAAAGGCGGAAGTGTGTCTAGTCGTATTAGAGCGGGAAACAAACTCGCAAGGCCCGAAGGTTGGAGACAGCAGTGGCCGAGGTCTTGTCGGTAGCGCAAATAAGTTAGGTTACGCATGGAGTTACGAACACGTAAAGCCAACTTATTCCGTAGCTCCGCAAATGCGTAACTTGGTGGTCACGACGCTTGCTTAGTCGTTTGCGGAGTAACGAAATACGTAAGGAGCTAACGCTGTGCGCAAAGTTGTACTATTTTTAGTGAAGGGGTATATCCCGTGAAGTCGCGTCTAACTAGTGACGTCAAAAGCCTCAAGGAAGTCTATTAGTCTCGGCGATACGGAGAATTCTTTCTTTTTGTGTACTTTACAGCATGCTGTTGTGTTTGATTACGTAATATAGTATTTGTTTTGTTCTTTATCACATTGTCGAAGCTGGAGCACCAAAGCACCGCGGCGGACATTTTAGTGAAGTTGAAATCCACACCTTGGCTAGAAAAAAAGAAGCAAAGCAATGAGGATCTGTTCAGCAACATCCGTTGACGGTTGAAGTTCCGCCGCAAAAGTATCAGAAAAAATAACGTGCTGCCCGCCATGTTTTTTCGCCACACGCGTGCTGCGCAAAGGTTTACGACAGGGGGGGGAGCTGTCGTAACTTTACGGTGAACGTAGCGGCGCAAGTTTCGCTACGCTCGCGTCATGACCACCACGTTTTCATCTTACGGTGTCCGCTGGCTCTGCGCATATATGCGTAAAGCCGCTACGTAGCCGACAAGACCTCGGCCACAGGGGTGTTATTCGACAGGCGTGCGCGGAGTTCGACAGGAAAACTCGCCGTATTTAGGTAAGGAGTGTCTTTAAGTCTTTCGTGCGTGTTTTGTTTGTGTCTGTACGTGTTTTCGTAGTACGCAAAAATATTGGTCCGTGACGCGTTTTTTTCGTTTCGTTGCGTATGACTTACGCGGTTTTTTAAAAAGCTAGCGCGATCCCTGATACACCACGACCCTCGTCTCGATTCCCCCTCTACGTTAAAACATTTAGTCAAAACTTGACTAAATGTAAAAAGATACTGGGTTGTCTGGGGATGACATGACATTAGTTGGCCTTACTATTCCATGCCACAAAAGGCGCATAAAATCAGAGCAGGGGGGGAAAAAGACGCAATGACACCCCTTTGGTGCATGTATGACTATAAAAACACACACACACACACAAAACAAACACACATACAAAACAAACACACACACACACACAACCAAACACATCAAGGCAAGGCATACTGCTGAAGCTGATCATGAAAGTCAATTTGACAGTGAAGCACAACAAAATCGACAAGAAAAGTCTTCAACAAGGAAATCCGAGGCTACCACAGTAGTTTTACCTAAAATTGGATTGGTACATCATGCTTTAAAACAATGTGTGTGTTCGACATGATTGCGTGTCTTGTTTAAAGGTGGTCGTCTACATTTTTGCTTTTTTTCAATAATCTTATGGTTAGATATTCCTAAAAAGTTATGTCAGATGATGAATGAACCATGGGGAAAAAAGTTATAGAAAAAAACATATATGTAAAATTTTGTTTTTGTTTTTTGTGCTTTGCCTAAAAATACTGACCAATCAAATTCATGTCACTATGCTTATAGCCACGCCCAAACAAGTGCAGCAACAGTTTGACACTGGAGCGCTGTCCACGGTTTTTTTTAAACGCACGAAATACACGGGATTTGAGAGGAGTTTTGCGCTTGGCATTTTCCAAATGTGGCCATTTCTGCGAAAAGGGACCCTGTTGAGCTAAGCCTCTGATTGGAGAAACGCGGGGTCAAAGTTAGAGCAAAATGTAAACAAACTTTGCTGTGCTGACTGATGCCCACTTCAAGTTGAATTTCTAAAATGTTCAATGAATTATCAGCGATAGTACAATGAACAGCAATTTAAAGTAATGGAAAATAGTCTTGGGATCAACATTACAAACTTCTACAAATGTTTATGTTCATTCCTCCTCAGGAAAAACACATCGAACCGATGACAAGTTGACTGCGATGATGCCGAAAATGCCGACAGAGTGTTTTGTTGTGCTTCGAGAACAAAATTTTCGTCGCTAGTTTTGGTCAAGTTAAAACAACTTACCTATTTTTTTTAATGTTTGACAGTAAGCTTAATATAAACTTTCATCTGGAAGCACATTCAGCAAGAAGTGATGTAGCCAAATCATCACACAGCTACATTTCACCAGACGGATCTATACGCATAGTTCAGGTAGATCTGACTTTCACGCGACCGTAGCACTGTACGAAAAAGCAGACGACAAATGCAGTTGCCCGATGAAGAACAGTTACTCCCCGTTTACATCTTTAGTTGCTTCCCTTGCTAAAGTTACTGATATTTAGATCAGTGGTTACTGACTGGGGCATTCTGTTCTTTGCAGCTGTGAATTCTGATAGTGGAAGGGCAAGTCAGTCTTCTCAGTTGAACACGGAATGTTCTGCTGACAGAAGTCACTTTGGGATAAGACAACGATTTTGTTGACGAGGTCAATGCTGTTAATTCAGAATAATTTTGTTGCACTTCGCCCGGACATTATTTTGTGACTCCGAAGTCGAAGCAGATCTACTTTGATCACGATGGTGTTGTAAAGGTTCATGATGACAACGCACACTACTAATCGGTTAAAGAGTTCTCCAAGAGCATAGGCCTATTGCGAAGCAAGGTCTTCCTCTTCCTGATCGTTTGAATGCCCGGACATCGTAAATGAGAACCTGTTGCTCTTACCGTTTGCTGTCTCCACTTAGATCTATGACAGGCTACAATTTCAGGTAAGTTACCATATAGACTGCAGTGTGTGTTTTGTGTGTGTGTGTGTGCGCGCGCGCGCAGCTTGTGTGTGTGTGTGTGCGCGTTGTGTGAGGGTTTCTGTATGTGTGTGTGTGTGTGTGTGTGTGTGTGTGTGTGTGTGTGTGTGTGTGTGTGTGTGTGAGAGAGAGAGAGAGAGAGAGAGAGAGAGAGAGAGAGAGAGAGAGAGAGAGAGAGAGAGAAAGAGGGGTAGATAGAGGAAGAGAGATGATAATGACAATGATGATGTTGATGATGATGATGATGATGATGATGATGATGATGCTGATGATGATGATGATGATGATGGTGGTGGTGGTATGTGTGTACGTGTAGTATGTTTTTAAACTCCTCTTTTTTATTTATTTAACCAATGTTACTCTCTTTCTCTCAGTTTGCTGGCGTGGAACAGCAAACAAGTCCAGCAATTCACCGGACAGTGCAACAACAAAAGACAGAAGTGCCTGGCCACAAAGCAGGTGTTCGACAGAATGGGGCAACAGCAATATTATGTCCAGCCGGTTCCAGTTCCAAGGAAATCAGCATGGTTTACCCTTGGGACTTTGCTCAGTAGGTAAAGACATATTAATACTTTACAATTTGTCAGTACTTTAAAAAAAAAGGGGGGGGAGCAATACAGTTATATTTGTGTTTATGTGCTGTTTTCTCCAACAAAGAAGCAGACACACACACACACAGACACACACACACACACACACACACAGACACACACACACAGACACACACACACACACACACACACACACACTACATTTTCGATAATGTCACCATACCATACCAGCTTAGAAATGGCAAGTGGACAGGTACCCAAAACCAGACTTGAGCTGTGCAAATAGTGGTTAGTAAATAATATGTTGATCAACTCTGTGGTTGCCTTTGTTTCAGAGAAGCAAATCGTCTACCTTGCGAATGAGGCAGGGGTACAGAGGAGGGTAGCAACTTCAGTCTTCGGCATGGTGCATCAATACTTAGGCATGCAGTTTTGTGTGTGACAGCACAAATCCATTTTGAAAATGTCTTGATCGTCGGCCACATCAAGTTCGACCCTGATTGGCATTTCAGTTTGTTGAAAGTAAAGGGAGACGTTCGATAGCAGAGTGCACGGATGACATTTTCAATTCAGTGAAGTGATGGACAGACTGACAGACCCACGTGTGCAGGGACCCACAGCACCATATGTTACTTTCTACAACTGGAAGCTGTATTTACCAAGGAAACTGAACAATTAATCCTTGTTATGAAATTTAGAAGTACCACAACTTCAAGTCAACAGGTGTGTGTGTATTGTTTTCAGCAGACAGCCTCAAATAGTTTGTGTTTGTATGTGCGTGGGTGAAGAAAGAATAGAACATGGCGGGGGGGAGAGGTAGTATGAAAGAAGAAGAAATATTCGAGAAAAAAAATCATATGGCTGATTGTTTTTACATTTAGTCAAGTTTTGATTAAATGTTTTAACATAGAGGGGGAATCGAGACGAGGGTCGTGGTGTATGTGTGTGTGTGTCTGTGCGTGTGTGTGTGTAGAGCGATTCAGACTAAACTACTGGACCGATCTTTATGAAATTTTACATGAGAGTTCCTGGGTATAAAATCCCCAGATTTTTGATTTTTTATTTCGATAAATGTCTTTTATGACGTCATATCCGGCTTTTTGTAAAAGTTGAGGCGGCACTGTCACACCTTCATTTTTCAATCAAATTGATTGAAATTTTGGCCAAGCAATCTTCGACGAAGGCCGGACTTCAGTATTGCATTTCAGCATGGAGGCTTAAAAATTAATTTATGACTTTGGTCATTAAAAATCTGAAAATTGTAATTAAAAATATTTTTTTATAAAACGATTGAAAATTACTTTTATTTTATTCTTCATCATGTTCTGATTCCAAAAACATATAAATATGTTATATTCGGATTAAACACAAGCTCTGAAAATTAAAAATATAAAAATTATGATTAAAATTAAGTTCTCTAAACAACGAAGTGACTGTGGTAAGATGAACAAAGTAAAATTAAGTTTACGAAATCGTTTTAAAAACAATTTCATCTTATTCCTTGTCGGTTCCTGATTCCAAAAACATATAGATATGATATGTTTGGATTAAAAACACGCTCAGAAAGTTAAAACGAAGAGAGGTACAGTAAAGCGTGCTATGAAGCACAGCGCAATCGCTACCGCGCCAAACAGGCTCGTCACTTTCACTGCCTTTTGCACTAGCGGCGGACTACGTTCATTTACATTCTGTGAGTTCCACAGCTTGACTAAATGTAGTAATTTCACCTTACGCGACTTGTTTCTTCTGCATGGGAGGAGAGAATGATAGAAAAAGACGAAAAAGTAAAATTTAGGGTAACGTTACAAAAAGGGCAATAACTCTGGAATGAAACATTATTTTGACCTAAAACCATACAAGTAATAACGGCAGATGATTGAACTTACTATTTCCCGGCAAAAGTTTGTTTTTAAAAGTTTGGCCATTTTAACACTATTGTGACTAGCACTGCCACGGCGTTAACGTCCTGCCTGCCCAAGCTTGCCACCAAGAAACTTCCCAAAAATCAGTAACTGTAAAGAAATCTGTCTAGCAAGCTTGAATTAAGTCCAATCACCACCAAATTTTGTGTACTAATTCAAAAATGGATGCCCAGTTCAGTCGTGCTATTTATAAGTTTGTCACGCGATTTGTTTTAGCAAAGGGGGGTGAAAGGGGGGTGAAAGGGGGATAATTTGTGTTTTTTAACGTTTTTTTGTGTGTGTTTTATTTTCCACTGCTTTTTTTAAAAGTTATTTTTTAACAGAAAGTATTATAAATAATGTTATAACCAAACAAGGTGTAAATCCTATGAATTAGCTGAAATATTGTTAACATTGTACACAGAAATAAGGAGACAGTACAAAGAAAAAAACAAGCAAATCACGCATTCACTCACAGCATCCTGACTCAAATGAAACAAAACTGTAACACTCACCAAATGATGTCTAGTTAATCCATATTGAATATAAGTCACATTTTCACAACAAAGTACCAACTGTACACCTATGAACAATTCCAAAAGGATTTGAAGGCTCCAGCCATCCATTGTTATCAGTGCTGCCACGCCCCCATACCTCCTGCACGATTCCGAGATACATGTTCGTCTAGCAGTATCACCCCCTACCACGTGTAGTTGCCGACTCGTACTAGCAACAACGGGACTGTTTCTTCCTCAATATCACTGCTATTATCGCTTTCTTGAGGCTAAAACGACACGATGTATCATGATCTACAGGATCCTCAAGATCCAACATCCGGAGAATCTCCTCCCGTGACAAGGCTCGCCTTCGATTCATTTTTTTTGTTCGAAAACACCACGCAAATCTGCACTAATTTGATCAAGCCGGAAGAGAAAACCACGTGTATCAAGGGAAACAACTCAATTTACTGCAAGCTTCAAAAACCGGGAAGCAATCACGAGTCGTGTACCTTGTATGTCTAATACTAAAATAGTCACTTCCCGTCCGTGGGCGTTGCAGCGCTATTACTAATATAGTCACCTCCCGTCACGAAAGTGTTAAGTCATTTTGGGGGTATCTCAAAAAAAGGGTCATAACTCCGTGAAAAATAAATTTGAAGGTCTGAAATTCTCACATCACGTTCTAAATATAACAGTCTGTCAAATAAAATCCAAAACTCAAAATCGATAAATTTGTCAACAAGGTCCCTTTTCGCAGAAATGGCCACAAATAAGGATATCCTACTATGAGTACTACGCTGGTATACTACAATGAATTTTCAAACGGCTACACTGGCTTCGTCTTTCCTGATCGAAAGGGGGTGTATTGTTGATAATTGTAGATAATAGACTCTGCATTTTAATGGTCAAATGGCGATTTCGGTATAAAAATGTAGACAAGGACCTTTAAGCCTCCAAAGTCTAAGCAGATTGGTTTACCTAAGAAGTAGTAGTACTTAGTTTTACTTGTGCTTGAAACAATTTATAGCAAGAGTTGTGTACATCTTTTCTTTTTGTTTGACTACACAAGCTGTTCTACTTTTACTTGTGCTTGAACCTTCTACAGCTCTATACTTTCCTTATCTGTCGTTACTTAACAGAAACGTCTGCAAAATGACCTCCATTTTGAGACCTGATTTCCTAAGATTTTTGAAAGTCTTAAATAACAAGAGGCGAAGCCTTCAAGGCTCACGTAAGAAATCGACAAACAGTAACACAAACTCAATCACTCCGTCACACATACACACACACACACACAGTAAGCATAGGTGAAACTGTGCAAGAAAGCGAGACACTAGATCTGCCAACTAGTCTCGGCCCGCTCACAATAACAATGACCGAGACTTTCAGCAATTCCTTCGCGTGACGTCTAACCCTCTTACGTCATAATGTGACGTCTTCAAATGTTAAAGTTTCTATCCCACACGTCAAACACTTTTGACCGAGACGTAATCTTCTTATGCGAGCTTTATCCATAGACTCGGAAATGTTAAAGTTTCTATCACACACGCACGCACGCACGCACAGACAGACAAAAGTTAGCATCGCATAGGCTACACTTACGTGAGCCAAAAAGGGAAGCTCCACTGTACTAACCGTGTGAACTTCCTAATGTCAGTCGGCTCTGGCTCTAACAAAGCCGGAGCCAGCTTGATGTCCTCACACTCTTGCAGAAGGTTGAAGATGGGCTGGATCTGTTCGTTGAACTTGGCCAGGGAGGTGCGAGCGTCTTTCTGCGGCAAGGAGCTCTCGTCTTCCACCACCTCCGCCTGGCAAAGCGTGCAGAGCAGCTGCTGTGTGGCGCAGTCAAGGAGCTGCCCCACTTCGAAGTCTGTGAAAGTTTTGCCACAATCTGGGCACCTATGGCATACAATGGGGGTAACTATGAGCCATTAACCCCTTCACTGCCCACCCCGTATGTATTATGTGGTCATTTTTGGTTTGTCCTACGCCCATACACGTACTAGGTATGTGGCATTTACATCAGCACTTTTCAGGACATTTGTGAAAACTAAATGGGAGGTAACCACTGTCCAACTTCTTGATGGGGTTTAAACACGGTTCTTTCCCATTGACCAGCAATACCAAAATGCTAATATACTGTGGCAGTGAAGGGGTTAAATAATCGAAGGGAAGTAAGCACTCTAAATACATACAACATGTGAAATGGAGTAAGCGAGAGTTATACGGAACAAATCTCCTGGCACCTGAGAGAACCACAAGCATTGAAATGAACAAGCGACTTTCATTGTGAAGGTTTTGCCACATTCTGGGCACCCATTGCATACAATGGGGGTGTGAGCCATTAGGGAAGCTTGAGATACCCAAACTTGTCTGTAGTCTAAATAATATGAAAATTAAGTACCTCATTATGACAGATTGCCTTTGCAATACAAATTCATCATGACATTTTTCTGCACGATTTGTTATTTGAATTTGAATTATTCAGGTCAAGTTGAATTCATGATATTTTCTGTTATACAAACAGCTCACTTCGATAAAGGACTGCAGTATTAAATTTTCAGTGTGATACACTTGCCGCTAACCAAACAGATACACAAATAACATCAAATCATTTCTAGCAGCTGACCATGTCGTAAATGACGTAGTCTGCCTTCTCAATCGCTAAGTGGCTGTTATGCGCTCCGAGAAGTGAAAGTAGGTGACTGCAACAAACTTTCCCATAAGAATCCCAACAGATACATTCACACTGTGAACTTGTGGATAATGTTGACAACACAAATCTTTAATTCATACACATAAAATCCACAGCCACTCACTTGAAGGAAGATCTGCTGCTGGTGTTCCGTTCCTCTGTCTCAATTTTCTTGCGGATATGGTCAAGTTTGTATTTCACAACATTGACATAGATATTGTAGGAGATGAAGTAATAGCTGTGACGAGTTGACTTGCCCTCTGCATCTGTCTCTACACGCATTCGACTCTTCAAGAATTTCTCTGCCTTCAGCGTGTTTAACAAGGAACGCAGGTGGCGTTTCTCATACCTCAACAGTTCTGAAAGATCATCCTCCTGTGAACAAGTCAGAAAAAAAGAGTAGAAACAAAAAGCTGACACACTGGTTGATAATGAGGGAACTTTTCCACCAAAAGGGCACTGTATATTTTCTGTTTTCCAAGCTGAGAAAGTGAGATTCTATATCAAGGTGTAACCTGCTGCAAGTGCAACAAGCAATGTCAGCTAATTGCAGAAATGTCATGGCTCTATTTATTTGTGGGATTTTCAGATTTAAACCTTTAAAATACAAAAAATTAACAGGTAACGATCACCAGGGACCACACAGCAACTTGGATAACTAGCCGTAGAGAAATTTTCATCACAGTTCACACTTGTTGCACAGGACCAAAACAAAGGAGAGTAAAACAAAAAGGATCCAACTGACCTTGATACAAGGATGTCTGACCAACATGTCAACAACAAGCAATGTCAGCTAATTGCAGAAATGTCATGGCTCTATTTATTTGTGGGATTTTCAGATTTAAACCTTTAAAATACAAAAAATTAACAGGTAACGATCACCAGGGACCACACAGCAACTTGGATAACTAGCCGTAGAGAAATTTTCATCACAGTTCACACTTGTTGCACAGGACCAAAACAAAGGAGAGTAAAACAAAAAGGATCCAACTGACCTTGATACAAGGATGTCTGACCAACATGTCAACAATGAGGGCGTGCTCCATGGAGTAAAATCCTCGGGCAATCATCCTCACCAACTTCTTCAACACCAGGGGAACCTCTGTAAGAACATCTGCGTCCATTGTTCTGTTAACACAAGTAAAGAGATCAAAATCAGTGCATTTGATTAATCTGAACAATAAAAACACAAAACAATTAAAAGTGCCTTTTTAGGCATAGATTATTTGAATAAATAAACAGGCATGTAAAAAAATTTTTAATTGGGGTACAAAAACTTGAAAAAGTGTTGCAATATTGTTTTGCACAGTTTAGCATCTTGGATAAAGAGTATCACTCAACACCTTTTTTTGAGTCACATGAAGGCTGTGAAGATCAATGTATACATAACAGCAACTATGAAAGAGGACAATAATTTGGATAAAACTGACTGAGAATGTGAACAAATGTACTGGCTCAAAAAATAGTATGGCTAGATGGACACATTGTAATCAGACGGCTGATCAGCCATGGGTCAGACCATTATGTGTCAGATAAAAATAGAATGTGTCAGTGACAGAAGTCTGTGGTCTTACAACACTAAAAATTAACATCATTTACATGATTTAGTAAAATTCCATACTGTTCAGCTTAATACAGTAAAGTAAGAGAGAACTCAGGGATTATATCAGAATTTAAAATGCTTTTTTAAACTACAAGCTCTCTTGGGTGTTGTAATGTATGGATTGTACTGAACATATCAGGGGAAACCTAAATCTATTTATAGTGACATACAATTTAAAAACTGCGTGTGTTTCTAAATTTTAAAACGTTATTGGCAGCTGGCCACACACCAGTGACAATGGCTATTGTGTTATAATTAACAAAGCCGTTACTTCATAGCATGCACGTGCAAGCTAATCCGCACTTGTAAACAGAAAACTTTCAAAAAGAAATGCCAAAGGAAGAGAAAAGGCATCAGTCAACAACCGTGACTCCCGACAGCAAGCTATACAATCGACTTGCAGAGTAATCCTGTCATTTGATTCCCAAAATAAGCGCCGGTGCGTAAATTCTACCTTTTTTTTAAAAAGCAAATTAAGCCCTTGTAACAGGAAACTACAGTGTTTTGTATCAGCAGGATTTCAGCGTCTGCCTTTCGTCCGCCATTGTTCTGTAGAGTTATCTTTTTTATCGTCTGAAAAGAGCAACATAGACAAAAATACCACGATTCTTCGGGCAAGTTCCGTCTTTTGAGTGCAAACAAGTCAGAAGAGTGCTTTCCCTTAGCATAATGGCGGCTATAGGAGCAATAGATAAGGCAAAAGTTCTTGTTGTTGGCGATTCAGGTAACATAGAACAAATAAATTGTATATATCAAGTGAATTTGTAAACTAATATTCCTTCCATTTTATTCAAGGCATTTTGATTAAACTATGTTATGATCTCGTAAAACTATGGTCGGAGAAGATACGGCGTCAGAGAGCAGACGATTTTTCTGCTCTTTGTTTGACACGTCAGATCTGAGAACTTCACTTTGATTATTTTTTTCTGAATGCTCCACCTTCTTAAATACTCACTTTATTCATCTTAGCCATAATACAATTGTTCTTAGTTTCCTAGTGAATTTTTAATCATCAACAAATTCACTTTTAAACTAATTACACTTACACTGTTACACTTTCAGTCACAGAGAGAGAGAGAGAGAGAGAGAGCTCAGAACTCAAAACTGTATTACATAAGGATAAAGGTTTTAGGCTCAGCCTAATCTTCCAACCTGTCCTTGGAACATATACAGAGAGAGAGAGAGAGAGAGAGAGTGTCTGTGACTGTGTGTGTGTTTGTGTACCACCATAAAAACACCAGAATACAACGTGCAGAGAAAAACAACAACAAAAGAACAACAATCGTTCAGTTAAGTATTGACTGAATGTAACTTTAACCACGAAACATATTCATATACAGACTATTCATTGCAGGTGTAGGTAAAACGTCCCTGGTTCATCTGATCTGTCATAATGAGCCTTGTCACAACCCTTCTGCAACTATTGGCTGCTCTGTGGAAGTGAAGGTAATTAATGCCTATGCTCTCTAATCTACCTCTTAATTGTCGTCAGATGTTATTTTCTTGTCAGTGTTTGCAATTTTATTGTGTGCATATATATATTTTTATATATCCAATCACTAAAATAACAAATGAGAATGTGGGAAGGGATTTAAGTTAAATTGTGTGTCGGACTTCCCTGTTGGGATGTTATTCGAAGTTTGACTCTTCGGGGGAAATTAATTGCATGCGAATTCCCCTTTGGGGAAGTATGAGTTTGATTTGCCTATATATATATGAGACAGTTGTGAATTTTCCTACATAATTTTTTTATCTCTGTGTTAATTTGTGCGAGTGTGTTGGTTTCATTTCTTCATTTGATTTATTTTGTTAATGTTTGACAAATTGTCAATTCAAGGAGTGTTTTTGAAAGTACTGTAGACCACATGAAAACATAAATGTATGGGTTTCTTTTAAATTTCTTTTTTTTTAACTTTTATTCATTAGAAGTTAGAACTTAGATACATATTAATTGAGAATTTTACTCACAAGATGTGAAGCTATCCTCCACATACAATGTCAGCAGACTGCTTGAGTTTACATTCTCAACACATTTTAGGAAAACGTGCATGTACACAGAAGCTGTAGCCTTGAAGTTTGTGTGGTCAGCAGAAAGTTTGCTTTACTGGTGAAGTTTTTGTTGGTTGTCTCTTACCGAAAAAAGAGTCAGCAATATTTGCTGTCATTTGGCTTGTTTGTTCAACGCTTGTGTATGTGCCAGTGAGTGTGTGTTCTGATGCTGAAACTTACTCTGTTCTTGTGCAATGTCTTTTCCTGAATATACAGGACAACATGTTGGTAATGGCTAATTGTTTTTCAGTTTCACGAATTCCGAGCAGGAACACCAGCAGAAAAAGACTACTTCCTGGAACTGTGGGACATTGGAGGCTCATCCAGTCACCGAAACAGCAGATCCATATTTTACCATCAAGTACATGGTCAGTCTATTGACCAGCGTGTTTTGTCTGAAGATTTAAGTGGTTATCTTGTTGGATTATAAACAGGTACATGTAGTATACTTATTCTATGATTATTAGTAAGAGGAGGAGGCTTATCAGCAGTAGTATTGATAGTTGTAACTTTGTGGTTGATGTTTCGGTGGTGGTGGTGGTGGTGATTGTTTCAATCTGTTTTAGTGTACTGTAAAACTAGCTTATTTTGATAGACTGTAGTTGTTAACACCAAAAGAAATTTAAGCCCATGCCAAACATACAGCAATGGTGCAAACAGTGCATGTCCCCTCCCTCCCCCGCCAATGATTGTATATTGAGACTCACCGTCAACGGATGGTATTTTTAAAGCTTCGTTACACTTACTTATGTCAATAAATTTTGTTTTAATTTGCTGATGCTTTGCAACTTTTTTCCTGTACACTTTTTGAAACTTTTTTTTGTTATTACATTTTTTTAGGTATAATTCTTGTGCATGACCTGACGAATCGCAAGTCACATCAGAACCTTCGCAAATGGTTGGCAGAGGTTTTAAATAAGGACACAGACGTCAGAAACAATGGGTAAGCTCAGGTCATCTTTTTTTCTCTCTAAAGCTTGTCTGTGAATGAAATTTTAAGGATTTCTGTTCACCTTTGCTCATAAGGTATCTGCATGCTGTGTTGTAATATCTTTAATATACTAAAAACTTTGCAGTTCTCCCAGTTTTTCAACCTTGTAGCGTAACTGATTCACATTGACTGGAGTGGTTATTTCATTACAAAAAACATAATTGAAGCTTGAATACTTCCCTGACTCTTTCATCAGAAAGGAAGAACACATTGGTGATACTGGCACTAAGGCACATTGGCTACCAAACAGATTCTTTAGCCTTCACCGTGCTTCCTGGGTCGTGGATGACCCAGACCCTCACAAAAGTGTCTGTATTTCTAAAACTATTGGGAGTTTTTGATTGAGACTTCATGTAATCCTCATTTAATCCCCAAACACCATATAACCTTCCTATAACCTACCCAAGAGTGCGAAGAACTTTTTTCTCAGAGAGAGTGGTCCTTGACTGGAATAGCCTTCCAGACAATGTCGTAGCAGTCGACACCGTCAACGCCTTCAAGTCAAAACTAGACACGCACTGGAACTCTACTAGGAATATATACATCCCAAGCTGCCTATATGCTAGAGCCCATGCACAGTAGCTTATTTTTCATACCAAGATCGGCGAACAGGTTTTCTATAAACCTATAATGTCGCACAAGTACAAGTATAGACCAAATTTTAAAGGATTATCTTTGAAAACAAACAAAATAAACAATGACGCCATTTGAACTACATAGTCCGGATGTTGTGGGTCGTGGACGACCTTTATGGAATTAATGATGGCAATTTCACGGTGTTTATCCCTATTCGGATGGCATGGGTCGTGTACGAACCTTACTCTGTAAAGAGGCGGTAAAGAGTTTATCCCTATTCGGATGGTGTGGGTCGTTTACGACCCATACTTTTTACGTTGAATCTTTCTTTAAAAAGTATGGGTCATAATTTAGGACCCACATCATCGGGACTGTGTAGTTCAAAGCAAGATCCGGTGAAGGTTAAGCTAGATTGTAAGTAATCAAATATGATGAGTTCTAATTTTTTTCTCATCAGTAAAGAGATAGACCCCGAGACGTTCGCTGGCAACCAGATCCCAATCCTTGTGATTGGCAGCAAAGCGGATTCGGCAGAAGGTCTGAGAGAGCAAAGTACATCCAGAAGTTCTGCTGTGGCAGAGGAGTGTGGTGCTGATGAGCTTAAGCTTGTAAGTATTTGTTGAAATAGAATACAGTGGAACCCTTTTTTAAGACTCCCTGCCTTTTGAGATCCTGTTTTCTCGGATCTATTTTCTCTTCATAACCTCTGTAAATTTACCCCCATTTTAAGATCTGATTGTCTCTGATTTTTGGAGGTCTTGGAAGGGGCTTCCACTGTATTAGTCTTCTTCTTCTTCTTCTTCTGCGTTCGTGGGCTGAAACTCCCACGTACACTCGTGTTTTTTGCACGAGTGGAATTTTACGTGTATGACGGTTTTTTACCCCGCCATTTAGGCAGGCATACGCCGTTTTCGGAGGAAGCATGCTGGGTATTTTCGTGTTTCTATAACCCACCGAACTCTGACATGGATTACAGGATCTTTTTCGTGCGCACTTGGTCTTGTGCTTGCGTGTACACACGGGGGTGTTCGGACACCGAGGAGAGTCTGCACACAAAGTTGACTCTGAGAAATAAATCTCTCGCCGAACGTGGGGACGAACTCACGCTGACAGCGGCCAACTGAATACAAATCCAGCGCGCTACCGACTGAGCTACATCCCCGCCCACTGTATTATTGTCAGGATACTCACTTTACAAGAGAGGTGCCATATGTAGTTGTGAATTGTTGCCTTGATATCAGAATGACCTGTGTATGTCTTGTGTGTTGTCCTTGCAACTTTGAAAGAACATGATGTTGCATGGACTTAATTTCTTTTGCAGCAATTAATGCCTCCCTCATTTTCAAGCGTTGCACAGTATATCAGTACAAATCATTGGGTTGTCTCTTTTTACTAATTGAATGAAACATACCAAAAGAGTTCTTGCAGAATTGTCATCAGCTTAAAACTGCCTGTTATCTGAATCTGGAAGTGTGCGATTTAAAGGTCCATAAGAAAGTAGAATGTGAAGTGAGGATAAATGTACAGGCTTCACATCAAAACACATCTGAGAAATGAGACCTGAAGAGAAAGTAAATTTAACAGTGTAGGTTTTTGAAGGGATGTTCCCGCTGCTTTGTGTGTCTGTTAAAAGTCTGTCTGAAAGATACTGTATAAACATCATCATTCATTAATGCTGACAAAAAGTATGGTTTGCTACTGATATGTCTAATATCTGGTGTTTTGTTTATCTTTCAGGACAACTAATATGTCTAATATCTGATGTTTTGTTTATCTTTCAGGACAACTAATATGTCTAATATCTGATGTTTTGTTTATCTTTCAGGACAACTAATATGTCTAATATCTGATGTTTTGTTTATCTTTCAGGACAACTAATATGTCTAATATCTGATGTTTTGTTTATCTTTCAGGACAACTAATATGTCTAATATCTGATGTTTTGTTTATCTTTCAGGACAACTAATATGTCTAATATCTGATGTTTTGTTTATCTTTCAGGACAACTAATATGTCTAATATCTGATGTTTTGTTTATCTTTCAGGACAACTAATATGTCTAATATCTGATGTTTTGTTTATCTTACAGGACAGCATGAATGTGAAATACCTTGCACCTGGCTCAACTAATTCTGTAAAGCTAACCAAATTTTTGGATAAGGTGAGCATTTTCTTATTTGTCATTTTTCATCTTTGTGCAATTTTACCAGCTTGCATCTTCATCTATTTTGTGTGCGTGATAAAATCATTTTATTCTCTTACTATGCACATTTCCAATAAGTCAGTCTTATGTCATAATGTCCTTCTGTTTCTAGCCACCTAGGGGACTATCCCGTCAAGCAACATGTCTGTGTGTGTGTATGTGTGTGTGTACACGTACGCCTTTGTCTGTGTGTGGACATGTGTGTTTATTGTGTGATAAAATGAGCATTTTCAACTTATTTCTTAATAAATGTCTTTACAGCATACAGGTATAAAGACATGAACACGATTTTCAAAGTAAAAATACACATACATGTAGCAGTGCTTTTTTTGACATGTTTTTAATGGCATTGTCTTTCCTTTGTAACAGGTTATTGAGCGTCGTTACTCCAGCAATCAGGTCAGTGGTAACAGAAGCCCTTATGATTACTCAGAAGATTACCGAGACAAGTTCCAGTAAACTTGAAAGCCGTTGAGGCAAAGCAATTTTATGACGTGAGACTTACATTATTTATATATCCCTGGCATATTTCCCCGTTGGTGTTTTGAATGCTTTGGGAAGGTGCAGGTTTCTTGAAGATTTTGCTGAATTATCTGGTTGCCAGGACGGAAGAGTGTAGGAGTGTTTATCATTTAGTCAGTCTGTATATCTTTATATATCTGATTATCAACCCTTACCGCGTACACAATCGAATTCTCCATAACAGATTTGTTCAGGCTGTTACACGGGCTGAAACTCCCACAGTTTTTACATGTATGACCGTTTTTGCCCCGTCATTTAGGCAGCCATACGCCAATTTCTGGGAATGCATGCTTGGTATTTTCGTGTTTCTATAACTCTGACATGGATTACAAGATCTTCATGGCTGCCAACCCTACGACTATGAAATTCCTGTGGGGGTCCGGGGGCCGAAGAAGGCCCCCTTGTTTGACTTGTCGATAAAGTCATAGTTCGTCTTATACTGCGATACAAACCTCACTTTAGCCTGTGGTTTTTGTTATTTTGTTGTTGTTTTCGGCAGCATTTTTAGAAGGCCAAAACCGGAAAGAAGCACAACTTATTTTCCGTACATGCGCACATCGACTTGGCTGGTCTCGGTTAACCAGAGCGTCTTTTCACCGGTTTCGTCCCCCAAAAAGAGTATGCTTTTATAAATTATTTCAGACAATTTCCTTTTCGGGAAAATTGAACAAATTTCGGAATTTCGTGACAGATTTCAAACATCAGGAGATTCCCGAAAAATTCGGGAGGGTTGGCAGCAGTGGATCTTTTCCATGCACACTTGGTCTTGTGCTTGCGTGTACACATGAAGAGGGATAAGGCACTAGCAAGTCTGCACATAGGTTATTACCTGGGGGATCAGAAACATTTCTACAGTGGAACCCCCCTTTTAAGACCCCCCAATTTAAGACTTCCTCCATTTTAAGACCCTGTTTTCTCAGACTTTCTGTTCATAACCTCTGTAAATTGACCCCCATTTTAAGACTCCCTCCTTTATAAGACCTGATTTTCTCAGATTTTTGGAGGTCTGAAAAGGGGGGTTCCACTGTACCCTTAACCCACCAGACGTGTCGGGGAAAAATCAAACCCATGACCTTGTGCTAGGACTGCCGGTCTAACACGAGAAAATTACTCCCACGAGATTTTTACTCTGGAGTAAAAATTTCGTACGAAAATGGTACTCCCTTTACGAAAAAGGTACTCCCCCATTACACGAGAAAATTACTCCCCACGACAGGTGAGTTCCTCGTAAACATTTCGTACACAAATGTTACTCCCTTGACGAATAAATAACGAATAAATTACTTCACCCCAACACGAGCAATTTAACTTCCCATGCCAGGTGTACGAAATTTGTACTCCCTTGTCCCCTGTTAGTCTTGGTGGTGGAAGGGCCGGGTGGAAGGAGGGTAGCGCGACATTCGTGTGCGCGAGATCACTTATTGGCATTATCCCTTCACCCGCATCCCATTTTCGCGTACAAGATTTTTACTGGAAGTAAACAAAATGGGGAGTAAAAATTTCGTGGAGGGAGTAATTTTTTCGTGCCTTGGGGAGTTCTTTTCTCGTACGAAAAGTGTACTCGGAGTAAGAATTTCGTACGAAATATTTACTCCGGAGTAAATTTTTCGTGGAGTAAAAATTTCGTGTTACACCGGCATCTTATCCACTAGGCCATTGCACCCATCTACTATTAACAAGGCATCCTGTTTGATTTTAAAACTTGCCCAAAACTCTAAACCTGTCTGCTTCCTGTGGAACATGTGACTTTTTTGTGAAGTTAATACCCACGCTGCACAGAATGTTGCCGCGTTTTATTGATTTTTAAGGCAATGACAGATGTGAAACACAAATCCATGTTATTGACAAAACACCACAATCAAAACGTCGGGGAAACACATGTTTTTAAAGCGGGGATGTCACACTCGAAAATCACAGATGTAGCACGCTGCGTGTTTTCACATTAATATCGGTCAGTGTCAGCTTGACCCGTTCAACTACTGCCCTGTGTTCGGGTTTGTAAACAATATGACTGGCAGCGCCAACTGATATTATTGCCTCTCGACAAACATGACAGGGTTCATAGATTCTGGTTAAGATTTAGGGGTCGGTACGACATCTGGGTCGGCCATTTTTTTCTCTCTCCGTGGTGCTGGAAACCAAGTCACATGAATTGATCGTCCGTGTTCATTGGCCGACACCCAAAACCTGTTTTCAGATTTCCAAAACCAGATGCAAAAACACGAAACAGTGTTTCCCGAAACATGTTTTTGGGGATGTCACACGGGAGACACGCTGTTTTGTGTTTGTTTCGCAAGAAAACACTGTTTTGTGTTTTGCATCTGACATGGCCTTTAGTCTGTGTTTTAAGTGAAAAGATTCTCTTATTCCATGTATAAAATCCTGGACAGATCTGTGGTTGTGAACATGATCGCCTATGGGAGAAGGAACGTACTGTAACTTTTTAGTTTTTAGTGATTCTTACATTCGTAATGGTCAAAGGTGCAGTGTCTGTCTGAAGCCAGTCATATTTCAAATCTTTGTGATCTATTGGTGTACCCAATAATTTTGTACCCTTATTGGCTAATTGTTTTCATGGTTTATTTGATTCTGGGACATAAAACTTGAATTCCAGTATCTGCTTTACTGACTGTTTGGTGTCTGGGTACCTTCTAAGTCTAGTTCGTTTTATTTCATTAAATACTTTTAATAAGGGAATCAGTGGTGGAGGTAATTGACACAAAGCTTCCTGTATATATTCCTGATTACTTTATTTAGGGTTTGGTGTATTTCTTAGCTGATCAATGCAAGGATTTGATCCAGGTATCAAACCAGCCAGAACACTCAAATCAAAACAAAAACATTCTGTCTATAAGTACATGTATTACTGATGTGATGTTGTTTTTTGTGTTATGCGCAACTATCTAATGATAACAAAATGGTGCTGGTTTACAAGCATGGTTTTAAGCATGCAGGATTTGGACTCTTAAAAAGATATTTGATGAGACACTAGATTGAAAACTCAACTTGATCTTCTTCCATCAAACTTCATAATCAGATTAATAATACAGTGAAGTCCGGATGTAGTGATAGCCCTCGGGACCAAATATTTTTATCACTACATCCGGACTATCATTACACCAGGACGTCCGGTTATAGTGATATTTTTGTAGATTTTATCACTACATCCGGACGTCCGGTTATAGTGATATTTTTGTAGGTTTTATCACTACATCCGGACGTCCGGTTATAGTTCTATTTTTGTAGGTTTTATTACTACATCCGGCCAATCGCTTGTAGTTGTAGTGATATCTTCAAAGCTTTTATTGCTACATGCGGCGGCACATTTGGTAAACTAGCCTCAAGGCAGTAACAAGGTGATTTTGGAACCACTATTGATTTCGTTTTGTGACGTTTCTTCTGTCGTCTTTGTCAGGCTTGCAAATGTCCTGTGTTAACCTACCCCCGTCCTGGCAGTTCAACAGCCGATGTGTGTGTGCGTGCGTGCGTGCGTGCGTGTGTGTGTGTTTTAGAGAGAGAGAGAGAGAGAGAGAGAGAGAGAGAGAGAGAGAGAGAGAGAGAGAGAGAGAGAGAGAGAGAGAGAGAGAGAGAGAGAGAGAGAGAGAGAAAGAAAAGGGCCACTTAGATATAAGGGTTAAATGAAAAATTGTCAGATCAATTTTCCGCTTCAGGGTAAGCACAGTGCGTGGCTGGCTTTTGCTCGCCATTTTGGTAAAGGGAGATTACTCTCGAACATTATCACTACAGCCGGACTTTAGCTTCCCCGGGACTTGAAAATAGTATCACTACAAGCGGACTATCACTATATCCGGACTGAAAAATATCACTACAACCGGACTAAGTTAACAAAGAACATGAACAACTGGGACCGGGACCCAGAAATTCTATTACTACAGCCAGACTATCACTATATGGGTCTATCACTACAGCCGGACTTCACCGTACATGTACTAATTTATGATGATAGTAAAAATAGTTATCAATGATAATGATAATAATCATGATCATCAGAAGAGGAAGAACAAAATATTGTTATTTAAAGCATGATTTGTGTGTTTATGGTTTTACATTTAGCAGCTGCACATTAATGTTATGTGAAGTATACATGTAGTTACTTTTAGAATTGTATTTCTTTGATAACGATTAAGCTTAACACAAACACATTTATTTACGCTGTCATATACACGTGCAAGTACACACACAGTTCATATCAACGTCGTCACGGAACTTTGGTGCAACTCATTTTAGACAGCTTTTCAGGGGAAGGCCAAAAGTGATTATTTATTTTTGTATATGCAATAGTGTTTATATTTCTACTTAATATGGGTAGAAAGATAAAAGAATATAAAAGCCACAGTAAGCCTCCTGTAAACCATCACAGTACAAACACCCTTTCATTTAAACACTCACCGATTGAGGACATCCTAGGTGCCCTCCGTAAATAGCGAGCAATTTTTAAAGAATTTATTTTTTGCGTGGTTTATCTTACCCCTGAACCATTATGAACCCGTGTGATCCAGTTTCCCCTTTTCACAATGTAGTCGTCAGTTAGTAATTTGAATGCGACTCGCTGTGAGCTTAATATCTGCAATAACACGTTATTATGTACCTCTGACTATGCACAAAACAAACGGCTGTGGTTCACAAGAACTCTCGCGATGGCTTTTGATTGTTTAAAGGAACTGGCGATAGGCATAAACCGTCGTCTGCTACGAGAACCACGACCTTGCGTGACCCTTCCGGGCTTTTCTTGTTTCAAACTTTCAAAACTTCGAATTGTACTGATCTTGTCTTGATGAAAAAAGAATTCTTTTATGATTTAAGAATGTTTGTGTAACAAGCTGTCAATTTATTATTTACATTTTAAAAGTTAGGTCTAGCGCCAAAACGCACCACGGTCCGATTGTCTCCGAGACAATCCGCAAAATTATTTCTTTAAAAATTGCTCGCTCTTTACGTAAGGATGTTCCCGTTTGGTGAGCGTTCAAATGGAAGGGTGTTTGCACTGTGTGTAAAAGTCTGACAGGATCTGTGATGGTTTACGGGAGGCTTACTGTGCCTTTAAGCTCAACACAAACACATTTATTTACGCTGTCATATACAGTGCAAGCACACACACAGTTCATATCAACGTCGTCACGGAACTTTGGTGTACCTCATTTTAGACAGCTTTTCAGGAGAAGGCCAATAGTGATTATTTGTTTTATATGCAATAGTGTTTATATTTTTACCTAATATGGGTAGAAAGATAAAAGAATGTAAAATCATGTATTGTCCATCACATTTTAGAAAATATTTATCGTTGAGAATGATTTACTTAGTCTAAAGCACAAAAGAATCAAAATCGCAAAGAATCGAGTTAGTACGCCAAAACACCAGGACGACAACGATATTGTCCTGTAAACTTTTTTTTTCTTCAAAGAGAATTCAGAACGCAAACATGTTATGAATCACTATTTCTTTGTTACGTTGTAATTTGGCAGCATTCTTGACATAAATTATGATGTTCTTGATCTTTTTTTCCAGGGCCACATGAGTCCACTCCAGACAAGGAGAACCTGGAAGAATGCACACATAGACTGATAACTTGTGATTTTTCTATGTACATGATGGGTCAATGTTCAAAGTATCGTGGAGCCTGATTGATCTGCAGAGAAAAGCTTGGATCTCTGCTGTATGCACAGTGATGCTCAATATGGGAGCAAAAGGCCGTTTAACTCTGAGACCAGGATTTGCTTCCTGAACTTTTTTCAAAGTGCAATTTAACACGGTATATGCATGTTTTGTTACTGCAATGAAAATGTAAATAAAGCTGTCTTAGTGAACACATACCTCTTTCAGAATGTCAAATGATCAGTGTGTGATTTAAATGGCTGAAACCACTATAATATTATATAATGCACATGCACACACACACACACAATTCTCTGTATCAATGCTTGTGTGTATTTTTGTGCTAACACACATGTCCCAAGTTATAGTCAGAGGGTGAGAGAGAAAAGTATCCAATGGCAAACCATCTGGAGTTACATTTGTGATTTATTCAACACTTTGTTGTAAAGGTAGCCAGAAAAAACAGTACAACCCCACAAAATGTACTAACTAAAAATCCAATAAAAACAAGAAGAGCAAACGCTCGATCGAGTCACTTTCGCAGTTCTGAATATTATATGAGGCATCAGATGGACAGGAAGAAATTGCTATTCACAACACAATGAGTCACGTTCACATAAAATTTGAGCCCGGTCACTTTTATAGTTTCCGAGAAAAGCCCAACGTTAAGTTGTGTGTTGCCGAACAGAAAAGGCTAGTTATCTCCCTTGTTTTTCTGATAACGTTCGTAAAAGGCTACAGATGTAAATACTTTGATGTAAAGAATAATCCTACAAAGTTTCAATCACATCCGATGAACTTTGTCAAAGATATAAAATGTCTAATTTTTCCTTTGACGCTGACCTGTGACCTTGAAAAAGGTCAAAGGTCAACGAAACCATCGTTAAAGTGTAGAGGTCATTGGAGGTCACGACTAAACAAAATATGAGCCCGATCGCTTTGATAGTTTCCGAGAAAAGTCCAACGTTAAGGTGGTGTCTACGGCCAGACCGGACGGACAGACTAACACTGACCGATTACATAGAGTCACTTTTTCTCAAGTGACTCAATAAATTGACAGCTTGTTACACAAACATTCTTTAATCATAAAAGAATTCGTTTTTCATCAAGACAAGATCAGAACAATTCGAAGTTGTGAAAGTTTAAAAAAAGAAAAGCCCGGAAGCAGGGTCACGCAAGGGTCGTAGCAGACGACGGTTTATGCATATCGCCGTTCCTCTCAACAGTCAAAAGCCATCGCTAGAGTTCTTGTGAACCACAGCCGTTTGTTTCGTGCATAAAAACGTGCTATTGTAGATAAGCTCACATCGAGTCGCATTCAAATGACTAACTGACGACTACATTGTAAACAAGAGGCGAAGCCTTCAAGGCTCACGTAAGAAATAGACAAACAGTAACACAAACTCAATCACTCCGTCACACATACACACACACACAGTAAGCATAGGTGACACTGTGCAAGAAAGCGAGACACTAGATCTGTCTGTCTGCATGTAGCCTGCTTAGAGGGACACGACTGCCAACTAGTCTCGGCCCGCTCAAAATAACAATGACCGAGACTTTCAGTAATTCCTTCGCGTGACGTCTAACCCTCTTACGCCATAATGTGACGTCTTCAAATGACGAAATGTTAAAGTTTCTACCACAGACATACACACGCACACACGCACGCACGCACAGACAGACAAAGTTACGATCGCATAGGCTACACTTACGTGAGCCAAAAAGGGAAACTGGATCACACGGGTTCACGATGGCTCAGGGGTAAGATAAACCACGCAAAAATAAATTCTTTGAAAATTGTTCGCTCTTTACGGAGGGCACTTAGGATGTTCTCAATCGGTGAGTGGTTAAATGAAAGGGTGTTTGTACTGTGTGTAAAAGCCTGACCGTATCTGTGACGGTTTACGGGAGGCTTACTGTGCCTTTAATATAATTTACTTCAAAACCTTGTACAAAACATATTTCTTAAATCAAAAGAAGAATAACGCAGATTTAGACATTTCAGTACATCGAACGCAGAAGAAGAAGAAGAAGAAATTTCAATTTCACAACTCAAAATCATTGTGTTGCAAAACATGTACACAACAATATTATGATTCAATCATTTTCAGTGTTTCAACACTTCTCATTTTAACTAAATGCCCCTAGTCATATACTCGACGGCATAAGAAACACACCACTTAAATCATAAATGTCCGTTACATCGTCTGTTTTAAAAACAAACCACAACAATCAACTGTCAAATTGGAAAAACACTCCAAAGTTCAATGTTCTTTCAGTTTGCTTACACAGCATTGTCTTCATGATTTTCACGATCAACTAGCACAGTCAGTTTGTGAATAGGTCGCTCTAATATGCGACTATCACCAGTGGGACGGCCGTGATTGTCCAGAGCCTTTGTTCCAACATGCACTTTCACTCGTCTGATCAGTCCATCAGACCCAGGCATCACCTCGATTACACGAGCCATGCACCACTCTGATCTGCACAAGTTCTGGTCATGCAAGATGACAACATCTCCCACCTGTACATTTGCCTGGGGAAGTTGCCAGACACGGCGTTTCTGCAAGAGTGTAAGGTACTGGCTCTTCCATAGCAGCCAAAATTCGTCTGCCATCCGCTGAACACAGCGCCAACGTTTCCTGGCGTACAGGTCTGGATCCTCAAACACACCAGGGGGCGGAAGGATCGCACCTGACTTCATGGTAAGGACGTGGATAGGGGTCAAAGGGCGTGGTCCATCTGCCGATTTCAATGACTCGACAGACAATGGTCGACTGTTCACGATGGCCATCACCTCGTATACGAACGTACGAAGTGACGAGGTAGTGAGACGCTGGCCTTTCTTTATTTGGTGTTTAACGTCGTTTTCAACCGTTCAAGGTTATATCGCGACGGGGAAAGGGAGGGGGGGGGGGGGGGGGGGGGATAGAGCCACTTGTTAATTGTTTCTTGTTCACAAAAGCACTAATCAAAAAATTGCTCCAGGGGCTTGCAACGTAGTACAATATATGACCTTACTGGGAGAATGCAAGTTTCCAGTACAAAGGACTTAACATTTCTTACATACTGCGTGACTAAAATCTTTACAAACATTGACTATATTCTATACAAGAAATACTTAACAAGGGTAAAAGGAGAAATAGAATCCGTTAGTCGCCTCTTACGACATGCTGGGGAGCATCGGGCAAATTCTTCCCCCTAACCCGCGGGGGGCAGACGCTGGCCTGATCTTCTGAGAAGACAATTCAGGATGCTGCGTATCGTTCGGATCTGACGCTCCCAAACACCACCCATGTGACTAGCTGCAGGGGGGTTGAACTTGAACTCACATTTGCTTTCCAGCATCTTTGATGTCAGTCGTTCAGAGTCCATCTCCTTCCATGCCAGTTTGAACTCATTGCATGTGTTCTGCGCGAACTTAGAATCCGGTTTCATTCTAGAATGGACCGGGTCCAGGTTGGAATTCTAACCCTGCGCAAGTACAGGGGTGCCATTCTAGAATGAAACCCTTGAATAAAGGGGGCCGTAATGTTTGTAGGTAAGACAGAGTTGTCTTCCCTTGAATTATCTCCACCTGCACCTTCCCTTGGATAAAATGGGGCTGATTTGTCTACCCCTGAAAAAAATCCTTTGGCGATCTTGCGATGTCATGTCATGTCAAGAAAGTTGACACTCCTGAGTACGCAATAAACAAAGGCAGACCATAGCAAGGGGGACTACCAGGGCGGTATTGTTTGCAGGGCAGTTGTTTTTGTGATGAGAGCCGGTTGCGGCCGCTTGCAATGTCAGCGCTGTCTCCCTCTCGGAAATGTCCGGTTTTTTGACAATTTTTTTGACAGACAGACAGACAGACGGTCAGACCGACTAACCGACAGACAGACCAACAGAAGGACAGAAAGAGTTATAGAGCTGTTGTCACGGGTTTAAAAAAAAGTTGACATTATATCTTCACAATTCAGAAGACCAACTTCATGTATATGAATAAGATTAAAAGTTACAAGCGAGATCGGCAAAACACTGTCAGTCCGGAAATTTCCGTTCGTAGCGATCAGTGCTGAGTGTCTCTCAAAATCGTAATCACTTTCAGAACATCACAATCCCAATTCACGATGTCTTTGAGTAAAGTGTAAAAAACCCGAAAAAAAAACCCAACCAAACACACAAAAAACAAAAACAAACAGAAAATCCACATTTGTGGCTTTGGCTGTGTGATAGTCTAACTGAAATGACTATTCCAACTTGGACCCAAATTCCAACCTTGCGCACGGCCGATTCTAGAATGGACCAGCAACAAGGGTTTCATTCTAGAATGGCACCCCTGTACTTGCGCAGGGTTAGAATTCCAACCTGGACCCGGTCCATTCTAGAATGAAACCGGATTCTAAGTTCGCGCAGAACACATGCACCTACAAAGTTCGTTCCTTTGTCACAACAAAAAATAGGTGAATGCATGCCACATCGGCATGTACAATGACAACAGCTTTACTCTATAATTGGAGACTGGTCACCCTGTCACACATACATGTCAAATGATCTGGCTATAGCATCAGTAAAACTCCATTACGCAGGTCTTCATTTAAAAAACCGCAAAATAGACCAACTTTATAGTTGGTTTAAAAATAATCATTAAAAAAAACTCACGACAATTTACAGTACCTTGCAAAAGAAATGCACCACACTAGCGAACTCTGTCGCAAGTGTTTTTTTCTTTCTTTTTTCTTCTTTTTCATACTGTTGTAAAATATGAACTAGAAACAAAATTGCAAAACTAAAAACGATTTGTGCAGGATTTTTTTAAAACTGACTTGCTGTTGTTGCATGATGAGTATGTTTTGTACATGGAGAATTGTTAATGTTTCTTTTTGGATGAGTCTATCTCCAAAAGAGGGGGAACACATGTGTGTCACTTTTTCAATGAGTAAGTTTGTTTAACGTATACTGCAGTAAAACATCCGCCCAGTTTTACTTCATCATTTTTCAATTTAATTTGTGTGTGGAATAAATACCGTAAACTTGACACACTTTTTAGGCGTAATTCAACAAAGTCTGATCGAGTCTCCTAGACGTCGACATATAAAATTTATCTTCGAGGTTTCAATACTTGATTTACATGAGACAAACGAGTATGGCCGGAAGATAGGTTGTTTACATGATGGGCAAAACAAAACGTCTCGAAAGTTTGATGTCCACAAATCTCAAATCTGTCAGTTCGTCATCATATTCAAAATCACAGTCTTCGGTCTTATGTTTGACTTTTTCTTTTTTTTTTATCGGAAGGAGTCACAATACCTGAATGAGGGAGCAATGGTGATGGAGGAGGAGGTGGGGGCTCTATTTGATTTCATCCGTTACGTGACCATATTCATGAGATGTGCTTGCTTTAAACTTACACATGTCAGCCTCAAACAATTCCACTTTTAGAGGCCTTACCTTGAAGTTGAATTTTGTTCACTCTCTTTCAAGTTAACTATTGCCTGTGCAATGTTCATGTACAGAAAAAAACATGGGGGGAATATCACAGTTAGTCATAAAATTAATTGTGTTGGGTGAAATCTGTCCTGAACCAGAAAATCTTGAAGGAGTAACAAATATCTTCAAGAAAGACATGCAGGCACCGTCGCTTGACAGCAACCTTAGCCCTCTAATCTTGCCATTCATTAATCACAAATATGCAAAGTCTTCTTGACAATCATTCCCCAAGAAGTTATGGTTCGTCCTCTGTGACAGCTTAATTAAACATATTTTCCAGTCACAGGTAGACAAACCTCTTGTAAGTGTAAAACATATTGAACTTACATATGAAGCCTTCAAATTGCCTTGCCAATATAGTGAAAGCATACAAGATAACAACAACAAAAAGTACATAATGTCTGCGCTCAGTAATTGAATAAAATTTTAATGGTATTTTGACCTCTTGTGATTGTACAGATGCACCCTATTGTATTTTTTCTGGTGAAATCTGGGATGCAGTTATCAGGAGAGAAAAATGGTAGCAATAAGATACATGTACAACTGCATGGGTTTGGACAGGTCTACATGTCAATGCAGCAGCTGTTTTTATGAAATGTAAACCTTGACCATGCTTTTGATTCTCACTCTACAGATGGGACATGTCTTGAGCGACTCACTGCACGAAGCACAGCAAGCAATGTGATTGCACGGGTCGAAGACCATCTCAATGTCCTTGTCCAGGCAGATTTTACACTTGTGTCTTTTTCGCAGGTTTTCATATGTTTCTGACAGTTTATTTGTTTCTGCAAAAGACAAAAGTGAAATGAGATTGTGATAAAAAATCTTGAGCTTTCAGGTACACGCATTACCCAAACATTATCTGTACTGCAGGTATGATAGTTAGTTAGTGAGTGAGTGAGTGAGTGAGTGAGTGAGTGAGTGAGTGAGTGAGTGAGTGAGTGAGTGAGTGAATGAGTGAGTGAGTGAGCGAGTGAGTGAGTGAGTGAGTGAGTGAGTGAGTGTTTGAGTGAGTGAGTGTTTGAGTGAGTGTTTGAGTGAGTGTTTGAGTGAGTGTGTGTGTGTGTGTGTGTGTGTGTGTGTGTGTGTGTGTGTGTGTGTGTGTGTGTGTGTGTGTGTGTGCGCGCGCGCATGCTTGCACGTATTTTAATTGGTGTAACCAGAGAATGCCTTACCTGCAAGTCTGACTGCGCCCTTCTCAGCATCTTCAATTTCCAGCACTGTATTGAGAAGCCTTTCTGCCGAGATAACTATATCAGGGCCTGTGTATAAGAAATAAGTAAACATATTGATTAGATTTAACCCTCTTCTGATAAACGCTGTGACTTGGAATAAAGACAGTGTTTGTTTGTTCCTGACGAAGCTTACATAAGCGAAAATTCGTATTATTGTGCTGTCCTTGTGTCGGTGAGTACATAATTCTGTTGTTTTTCACCTTTGTTCATCTCACCACAGTCACTTTGTTGTTTAGATGTAGTAAAAAGATATGCAAACATCGAACAGAATCATAGACACACAAACACACATGTACTACACACACAAACAGAGCTCAAAGTCAAATACAACACAAAACATCTCACCATCCTTAGCTTTCATTGCATCAAGGGCTTTTTGCACAATTTCCACGCTGGTTCCTTCGAACAACACTGCCTGCACTGCCGGTGTTTGCATCACATGATCGTGGATATTCTTGCCATTCTTCACGTCGCGCACGAAGTCCTCTCCCTTTACGAGTCGGATGTACTCGCAGTCAGGGAACCAGCGAGCGTGTTCCACAAAGGGGTCGTCTTCTGGATCCCAGTTGTACAGGAGGACATCACAATGGAAACATTTCACTTTGTCTCCATCACCTGAAGGAACAAGGGTGGTCAAAAATAAGGTGCTGATTATTGCAGGTACTTTTCAGGTCATTTTACCTTTTGCAATATAACAGGATGGTTCTGAAGCCCAATACAGTCTTTGTTCCCAGCTTTTAAAATTCAATGAATATATGAATTTGTGTACCATGATCAGGAGAAAAGACAGGCGCAATGGCTTGGTGGTAAGACGCCAGCCTCCAAGCGGAAGGTCGTAGGTTCGAATCTCGGCCGCGCCTGGTGGGTTAAGGTGGAGATTTTTCCGATCTCCCAGGTCAACTTATGTGCAGATCAACTTGCTCGTGCCTTACCCCCCTTCGTATGTACACGCAAGCACAAGGCCAAGTGCGCACAGAAAAGATCCTGTAATCCATGTCAGAGTTCGGTCAGAAACACGAAAATAACCAGCGTGCTTCCTCCGAAAGTGGCGTATGGCTGCCAAAATGGCCAGTTAAAAACGGTCATACACATAAAAATCCACTCATGCAATACATGAGAGTACATGAGAGTTTCAGCCCACGAACGCAGAAGAAGAAGAAGAAGATCAGGAGAAAAGACTCACGATAAATGTGAATGTTCTTTTCAGTCAAATTAAAAAAGCTTGAGCAGCCCGTACGAAACGTTCTTATAAGAAATTGGACCCAATTTCATATAAAATTCTTATAAGAGTCTTGTATGACAGTTTCATATATGTGGCTTATAGGTATTTTAAATGCAAATGAGGTAAATTCTTATAAGAAACTTATATGAATCATATATGAACCTATAACCTGAGCTCATATAGGTCTCTTATATGAATCTTATATTCTCTTATAAGAAAGCTATAGGTCTCTTATATGAAATGTTCATATATGAGACTTATAAGAATCTTATATGAAACCTACATCTCCCTTATAGGATTCTTATATGTCTCATATATGATATTTATATGTCTCATACTAGACACACGACCTTGACCTACATTTGTGTTTACAAGGGAAATAACACCTGCTTAACCCAATTTAACTGTCTTGACTTTGAATTATAATGAATCCAACTGCAAAATACCTTTTGGTTCAGTATATATACATATCTTTACTGAAGTTGTGTTTATTTTGAGGGCAAAAACAAACAGATCTCTAAATCACTGGTCACAAGAAGAGGAGTAAGACATGCATTGTCCTCTTCAAATCCAATACTTTGAAACTTGAAATTATGAACAAGAAACAACAAACAAGTTACAGCCACAAATAATTTTCTTGAATATGCACATCTGTCACAGTTTCTTGTTGCTTGAACCAAAGTAGTGCTGGTAAACATGATTTGATCACCTGATGCAGAACTAGAACTGTAAAGTAAAACAAATAATGGAGGGAAATTCTGGATTTTGAATAAAAACACAAACCTGTCAGTGTCAAGCTGTTGGGTTGGTTGGGCTGCCAGCCACCCACAAACATCAGCATGACATAAACATTCTCTTCACATATTCATACATCAAGTCCAATTATTTCTGTAAGAACTTTGCATTTTAGTCCTGCTCTTTCACTGATTTTCTGCTAAACATCCTCACAGAGCTGCTGTCACAAAGATGGCCGTTCAGTCAGGGGGAGATAATGCTCAAGGCAAACCATCCACTTCCTGTTCATATATGAAACATATATGAAAGCCAGTATTGCCAGTAATTCAGCATTGTCCAATATTTTTTCTAAGTCCTGAATTCTCCTATGCAGAAACTAAGTGATGATTCATATAAGAGTCATATAAGATTCATATAAGAAACATATAAGAGAACTATAGGTTTCTGGAAGTGCAGGTTCTCATATATGATTCATATATTATTCTTATATGAATTGGGGTCTTTTTCATATAAGAGACTTATAAGAAACCTATTCCTACAACTGACATACATAGCTTTTTACTTGTCATATATGAAACTTATATGTTTCTTATAAGAAACTTATAGGTTTCTTATATGTCTCTTATATGTTCATATATGTTCATTTCGTACGGGAGTTCATGTGCACTGACTCAATACAACGCTCTCCAACACTTCTGCAGTTTTCCCCCTTACCTTGAAATTATGGAAAAGCCAGCTCATTCATGTTGAACTGAAGAACCCTTGGTCAGGGTTCCACACAACCCCAAAAGTCAAGGGTATTCATACCCTTTCAGGAAAAAAGTAAAGGGTTTTTATACCCCTTCCAGATTTTTCACAGGGTATGAGTGACAATCGGTGTATCCATGAAATGTCATTTTTTCCCCATATGATTGCCTGTCTGGTAGTTATCACCTTTGCCATTTTGACGTTGTGACAATACATGTATATCATATATGCATAGTGTATCAATGCATTCAAGTCTTTTTTTCTTTCTTTTTTACTTCAATGGATACCTCTTTTTCTATTATGTCGCGAGTTTTTGTGTAATTTTCTTTGGATTGTAAAATTAAAATGATGAACTGTCTGAATTGATGAATGTTTCTTTGAAAGTTTACTCAGCTGTGCTTACATTCATTCAAGAACACAATCACAAAGACTGCAGCAAAAAGAGAAACAAAGAATTATAGAACGAAACCAACTGTATTAACTTCAAAAACCAGCATCATCATCATTATGACTTGTGATTAAATCTTATCAGTAAACAGCACAACTGACTAGAATAGACTGTCTTTGCACCTACTTCAATAAACCATCATCATCACCATTTACAACAAGCAACAAGAATATCAAGACTGACTAGACTGTCCGAAATCCTCATGATCTTTTGTTTTGCGAGGCATTTTTTTGAGCAGGCGACAGCACCGGATAGGCTAAATTGAACAGTGCCATCGAGATGATCAGTTTAAAGATATCGCGCAGTTTGAGGACAAGGGAGGCAACCTCTGCTTCACGGCGTGCTAGTGTCGACAGAGGAGTGGCACGAACACGGCGTGTACTTTAGTGGTCTCAGTAGAGCAGGCGGCCTACGTGCTGTTGCTTGTAAACTAGCAAAGGCTATACCCTTTCAGCGTTTGACTCGTACATTTTTTCACCAATTTGGAAGAAAACAGTTACGTATTTATACCTCTTCAGAGAGCATCTCGTACGTGATTTGGAGGGTCAAAGGGTATTATACCCTTAATTCTACGTGATGTGGAACCCTGCTTGGTTATTCCATGCATGTATGCATGCTACTCTGTGGAGTGAGAGCACTAGGGTAGCGGCAGAAAGTTCAATAATGTTTTCAGACACACAACATGCAAACTATTAACAGTAACACTAACTGATCACCACAACATCAACAAGAAGAGCAAACGCTCGATCGAGTCACTTTCGCAGTTCTGAATATTATATGAGGCATCAGATGGACAGGAAGAAATTGCTATTCACAACACAATGAGTCACGTTCACATAAAATTTGAGCCCGGTCACTTTTATAGTTTCCGAGAAAAGCCCAACGTTAAGTTGTGTGTTGCCGAACAGAAAAGGCTAGTTATCTCCCTTGTTTTTCTGATAACGTTCGTAAAAGGCTACAGATGTAAATACTTTGATGTAAAGAATAATCCTACAAAGTTTCAATCACATCCGATGAACTTTGTCAAAGATATAAAATGTCTAATTTTTCCTTTGACGCTGACCTGTGACCTTGAAAAAGGTCAAAGGTCAACGAAACCATCGTTAAAGTGTAGAGGTCATTGGAGGTCACGACTAAACAAAATATGAGCCCGATCGCTTTGATAGTTTCCGAGAAAAGTCCAACGTTAAGGTGGTGTCTACGGACGGCCGGCCGGACGGCCGGCCGGACAGACTAACACTGACCGATTACATAGAGTCACTTTTTCTCAAGTGACTCAAAAATCCATCTCACTCTCAAGTCCCCCTGCATCTAAAATTCTGCATAAACAACTGTCAAGCTTTCGTCCAAAGTGGTCAAAGCTTTCATCCTTACCTGTATAATAGAGACCGGCCTGGGCAAGCTCTTTGGGTTTCTGTTTCATCTGTGCCGGCCACCCATCAAAGGTCGCTAGCCTACTAGGCTCAACAGCCATACGAGGATTCCTCGGTGAGGTGGAGTAACATCTTTCTCCGGACTCATCTTCCCCCGTTGAGTTGTTGGCGCCTGACACTGCATCGCTGACATGATGACCATTGGTATACGCAGGCTGTGACCTGTGAGCCCCACACCGGTCTTCAATGGGGTCAATGTCATGACCTTGATCCCTTCTGGCCGACGTCGTTGACCTCACCTCGGGAACATAGCTGGCTTCTGTGTGGTTGTAGCCATTGGTGGTAGGATGGAAGGGAACGTTACCGACGCCGTTCTCTTCTAAGATGAAAGGGCAATCTGGGTAGTTTCTCCGATGTTCCACTTCCACCACATCACCACGATCCCACTGGCGAAGCATTCCGTTACAGTATACACAGCGAACCTGAAAGACGAATAAAATATATTCATATATATATAAGCATAGATCTCTCTGAGTCTGACCAAATCAAGACATTTGAGGCACAATCACTGAATCAGTAATTATGAATGTTCTTTATCAACAAAATGGATACAGCTGTCAAACTGCACAGGTTACTTATATATCTATAAAAGCTAAATAAGAGCATCTGTTTCCTCTGACAAAAAGGAGGTAACATCTTAAAACAGCCACTAGAAAATCTGTGAAAAATATATATTTTTCTAAAACATCAAGTACTACAAGTACAGTATACAAGTGAATAATTATCTAGCCTGAACTAACCATGCACTAGTCAGGAAGCTTGAAAAGCAGCTAGTAGTAGTACTAGTAGAGACGATCTAAACTGGGTCATTGGTCTGTGTCCAGTCATATCTCAATCCCTTTATTTTTAAGTCCTTGGCAACAACCTTCTTCTTCTTCTTCTTCAGCGTTCCAGAATTTTTCTGGTTACGTGTGAGCTCGTTTGCCCATTTGGGTTCCCCACACTATACTCTGAGAGCATAGTCAGCTCACTCCGCTTTCGTTGAGTGGCAACAACCAAAATAACTGTACAAATCGAAATCCTTTACTGAGAAGCTAAGTGTTGCCGCAGTTTATATAAAACCTTCCAGGAATAGCACAGCATCCGCCACCCAGCAATACATAATGTGAACGACACCATCACATATCTATTTTAAAGCAGCATCTATGTAAATTACTAAGCTGAGAGTGCCCACAACATCTTCCAAAATGCTCCACTATAGATCTCAAGAACAGCATGCTGTAGCATCTCCAGAAACTAGACAGGTTGGGAAATGATGTCATTCAGACAAAAACTGAAGGAAGGTGCACGGTCAGCACATTCCTGTGAAGCAAGCTATTGATTCACTGATGAGCACACATAATATATTTTGGAAACAGAATGCTTATAATGATGAAACTGAGCCTACCTTATCGCCACTTCCAGTGTACATGAAACCGTTTCTGGCAAGATCCTCTTTTCTCACAATTTCTTGGTACCCCCAGTCCCTAAATGTTTTCAGCCTGTTTTCTTCAGATTTGTAAAAAGTTGCTGTATTGGCGACCTGTCGTCTCTGTGACGGAAACACCCGCCGTTCAATGCTTCCCACAGCATCTGAAGTTCCATCTTCTTCAACATCGCGATCAGGTAACACATCACTGGAAGCTGATACAGGATGCCTGTAGTTGAGCCTGTCTTCATCGGGTGCAATATCTCGACCTCTATGATCTCCCATGTTGCGAATACAGTGAAGCGGTGTTGCACTTGTTGCACCCACAATGATAATGAATAATCCTTGTCAATGCGCTTGGTGTAGTTACTGCAACAGAACACAATGAAGATAGATCTGTTAATAAAAAAATTACATTAAAGTTGGCGAAAAACTTAAACCCAAATTTAAGCCTTAATTCCTGTGTCATTTAATTAAAACTGTATGCCAAAGAAGGCCGTTCACTTAACCTTCAAAATCACCTTTTGGATTAATTATTTCTTTTACAGGGATCACGTGACCGCCGCTCAAGAAAGTGTACCCTCAAAATCAACCAGACAACAAGAAGAGCAAACGCTCGATCGAGTCACTTTCGCAGTTCTGAATATTATATGAGGCATCAGATGGACAGGAAGAAATTGCTATTCACAACACAATGAGTCACGTTCACATAAAATTTGAGCCCGGTCACTTTTATAGTTTCCGAGAAAAGCCCAACGTTAAGTTGTGTGTTGCCGAACAGAAAAGGCTAGTTATCTCCCTTGTTTTTCTGATAACGTTCGTAAAAGGCTACAGATGTAAATACTTTGATGTAAAGAATAATCCTACAAAGTTTCAATCACATCCGATGAACTTTGTCAAAGATATAAAATGTCTAATTTTTCCTTTGACGCTGACCTGTGACCTTGAAAAAGGTCAAAGGTCAACGAAACCATCGTTAAAGTGTAGAGGTCATTGGAGGTCACGACTAAACAAAATATGAGCCCGATCGCTTTGATAGTTTCCGAGAAAAGTCCAACGTTAAGGTGGTGTCTACGGACGGCTGGCCGGACGGCCGGACGGACAGACTAACACTGACCGATTACATAGAGTCACTTTTTCTCAAGTGACTCAAAAACGGAAGAGCCGAATAAAAAATCGACAAAAAATCACAATAGGCAAAACTTTGCAACTTTGATATACGAGAAGAAAGTCAAACCAAGTATCTACCCTGAACAGATTGTTTTGTTTTGCTATCTTACGTATTTCGCGTGCTATGCTATTCCTACTATCGCTCTACACACACACAGACACACACACACATACACCACGACCCTCGTCTCGATTCCCCCTCTATGTTAAAACATTTAGTCAAGTTAAAAACAACAAACAAAACAAAAAACCTACCTACCCTATTTTTTGTAGCCATGTTACCAGAAACATACAACTTTTCTTGTGTGGCCTAACCAATGCAAATAAGGTCTACCGTATTTGACGGACTACAAGCCGCGACTTTTTTTTAAAAAAAATAGCATTGCGGCTTATAAAAAGATGCGGCTAAAACGGTACTCATTTCATTCAGCACTGCGTACATGCAGAGGTATACAATCTTATCTGGGGTGTAAATTTACTCAACACTAAGGCCAACAACAACAAAATGTTGGTTTACGGTAACGTGACCAAAAAAATAGGGTAGGACTAGGAAGGTAGGCTTTTTAATTTTTTTTAATTTTTATTTAGTCGAGTTCGAAGGAGGTTACTTCCCTTAGTCTCCGTATGGCCCCAAAATGTGCCAACAGTTTTATGGGTTTTTTTAGAAATGAAAAAAAAGTTCCAGGGTTGACAGAAAAAACAAGTCGCGTAAGGCGAAAATACAATATTTAGTCAAGTAGCTGCCCTTTTTCAGCAAGACCGTATACTCGTAGCATCGTCAGTCCACCGCTCATGGCAAAGGCAGTGAAATTGACAAGAAGAGCGGGGTAGTAGTTGCGCTAAGAAGGATAGCACGCTTTTCTGTACCTCTCTTTGTTTTAACTTTCTGAGCGTGTTTTTAATCCAAACATATCATATCTATATGTTTTTGGAATCAGGAACCGACAAGGAATAAGATGAAAGTGTTTTTAAATTGATTTCGAAAAAAAAATTTTGATAATAATTTTTATATATTTAATTTTCAGAGCTTGTTTTTAATCCGAATATAACATATTTATATGTTTTTGGAATCAGCAAATGATGGAGAATAAGATAAACGTAAATTTGGATCGTTTTATAAATTTTTATTTTTTTTTACAATTTTCCGATTTTTAATGACCAAAGTCATAAATTAATTTTTAAGCCACCAAGCTGAAATGCAATACCGAACCCCGGGCTTCGTCGAAGATTACTTGACCAAAATTTCAACCAATTTGGTTGAAAAATGAGGGCGTGACAGTGCCGCCTCAACTTTCACGAAAAGCCGGATATGACGTCATCAAAGACATTTATCAAAAAAATGAAAAAAACGTTCGGGGATTTCATACCCAGGAACTCTCATGTCAAATTTCATTAAGATCGGTCCAGTAGTTTAGTCTGAATCGCTCTACACACACACACAGACACACACACAGACACACGCACATACACCATACCCTCGTTTCGATTCCCCCTCGATGTTAAAATATTTAGTCAAAACTTGACTAAATATAAAAAGGTTAGTCAGGTTACCCTAAACCAACATTTTTTTTTGGGGGGGGGCATGGATCGACAGTGGGCTTGCCAATTTCATTCAGATTTCTCTATGCATTAAGACCCAGATATGGTCACGGAATGCAGCATAGTCAAAAGTCAAACTATGCCACTTAGTCTTTCTTCTCTCACCGATTCATTCTCAATAGAAAATCATACCAAGTGTGAATTACACAGTTGGATTTGTACTCTTGGTCAGGAGTTGGAGTGTCGATCATTCAATTCATGTTGTGAAAAAGCTATAAAAATAACCGTCACCCCTAATATCTCAACATGCATCCTATATCAGACCATTATTACATAAATCTTGTCTTGATGTCAGACTGTAGTTTTAGCAATTTGCCTACATTTACATTGATTAACTTAAGATCAACACAATATTTTGCTTTTTTTTCCTGCTTTATGCAGAGGTACTCAAACATTTGTTCTTATCCATTTAATAAGCATATATAAGACTACAACAGCAAGAGCTACATGATGGAAAACTTGAAAGAATCCTTAAAATTGCAGATTAATTTATTATTATCAATTGACACTGTAATACTGGTTAATATGGTTGGGGGCAGTTCCTCAACCACCCACAGGCGGAAGGTATCGTTCACTGGAAGATACCTTCCGCCTGTGAACCACCTTTTTGCACGATACACTCTACGTAGCAAATTAATAAAGAAATCAAGCTTTTCGAATTCGATTCTTGTCAGTGCACATGTACATGACTCGACATCCATGGATGTGTGGGACGACCGATCACAAGAAAATATGTGTCCGTAAAAATACTCGTTTCAAATGATCTTTTCGAGCTCAAAGGTGTACACTCATTACTTACCCAATTACATAACTGTGAAATAGACAATAGAGATTCCTTCTTCTTTTTTGTTGCCAGTTTTCAGTTTCAGTTTCTGAACCGCAACGTACATTGAAAACACCCAACCAAGACTGAATAATAAAAATCCCCTACTCTGGACTTTCTGCTCCTTTGCTAACATGTGAATAACTGTCAACCCGTCTTCCGTCGTGCATTACACAACAAAAAAGACAGTTTACTTCAAAGAAAACACAATTACATACAAATTACATACAGAAGAATCTTTTTTTAAAGTAATCAGGTAATAAGTTGTTATTTTCCCACTGATACGTGACACTCAATAACATACTTTTTTTCTTTATTTCACAAGGTGCCTTAATAATACTAAAATTAGTATCATGCGAACTCTAATTTTGTCTTAGACTTGTTACTGATAATTACCGAAGAAACCAAAAACTACCGGTATCACCACAGCTAAAAACAACAACCGCAAAATGCTTTCTTAATGAAAAATCCGAAACAGACTGACAACATCCCCAGAAAAATAAAGAATAAACGTTTTCACAAAAAAAAAAAAACAAGGTTGGTTAGTTGGTGGAACTTCTCATTTTAAACGAAGCAAACAAAGGAACTTAGCTGAGTAGGCGGCTTTGACTTGGATCTTTACATCAAAATATTGTTGGTCAAAAAGGTCCCATGAACTCATTTTCATGTTTTAGGTGTGTGTGTGTGTGTGTGTGTGTGTGTGTGTGTGTGTGTGTGTGTGTATGTGTGTGTGTGTGTGTGTGTGCTTTGTTTTGTTTTTTTCTTTAAATTCTGTTCATGTGTTGTGTGTTTGACTGGATAAAACATCCATAAAATCCATTACAAAAAAACATTAAAAAATAACACCCACTCAATTAGCTTAGTAGGCATTACATCAGTCAGGATGTCATGGTCGCAAAAGTTCCAAAAACTAACCTTCTTGATTTTTTTAAATTGCGTTCAGAATAACAATCAAGCAAGAACATGCTCGCTAGCTGATCATGCAAAGACTGTTGCCAGAATAGCCCACACTGTTGCTTAACTGTTGGTGATGTGGTTAAAGTGACAAGGCTCGGAGAACGTACAATGGTGCCATGCCACGAAGACCACACAAAAAGCGTCCTTACATTGCAGGTGTTCGTTCGTGACAGGCATATTTTTGGTAGAGTTTAAGAGACAAAGGGCAATGAGAAGGTTGCCTAACATAGCAGGTAACACCCACCAAACCTTGCTCTGGTCCTGTCTTTTCTTCTTCTTTTTTTCCTTCTCTTTCGCATAATTTGTTTCCTCCTTTTGTGCGTGTGTCTGTGCGTCTCTCTCTCTCTCTCTCTCTCTCTCTCTCTCTCTCTCTCTCTCTCTCTCTCTCTCTCTTTCATACAGTTTTCATTATACCTTTGACAATAATATGTCATGTTCGTTTGTCTGTATATTTTGTTTGCTTGTTTAGTCTGTTAATCGTTTGCTTGTTTGTCGTTTTGTTTTTATTACTTCTTTAATTGATATTTCAACATTTTTAAAAACGTATTATCATTAGATTAAACCCTCCCATGGGCGAGGGCAGGATGTAAACAAGTCGCGTAAGGCGATATTACTACATTTAGTCAAGCTGTGGAACTCACAGAATGAAAGTTAACGCACTGCATTTTTTCACAATGACAGTAGTCCGCCGCTCGTGCAAAACGTAGTGAAACTGATGAGCCTGTTTAGCGCGGTAGTGGTTTCGCTGTGCTGCATAGTATACTCTTTTCTGTACCTCTCTTCGTTTTAACTTTCTGAGCGTGTTTGTAATCCAAACATGTCATATCTATATGTTTTTGGAATCAGAAACCGACAAGGAATAAGATAAAAGTGTTTTTAACTCGATTTCGGAAATTTAATTTTGATCATAGTTTTTATATTTTTAATTTTCAGAGCTTGTTGTTAATCCGAATATAACATATGTATATGTTTTTGAAATCAAAAAAATGATGAAGAATAAGATGAACGTAAATTTAGATCGTTTTATTTAAAAAAAAAATCAGATTTTTAATTACCAAAGTCATTAATTAATTTTTAAGCCACCAAACTGAAATGCAATACCGAAGTCCGGCCTTCGTCAAAGATTGCTTGGCCAAAATTTCAATCAATTTGATTGACAAATGAGGGTGTGACAGTGCCGCCTCAACTTTTACAAAAAGCCGGATATTAAAGTAAGACTTTTTTCTCCAGTGTCAATCATAGCGGTGGGGGGTTGGGGGATGGGGGGCTGTTACAGTTATTGTTTTGCCTGTATTGTTTCCATGACTACTAGTATATGTTACAATAAAGTCTGTGATATGTATTTTTTTTCAAATTCTCAAACATATTCCATTTCTGAGACTATTGCCTGAAACATTGAGTACAACAGTACGCCTCCCGTAAACCATCACAGATACTGTCAGGCTTTTACACACAGTACAAACTCCCTTTCATTTGAACACTCACCGAACGGGAACATCCTAGGTGCCCTACGTAAAGAGCGAACAATTTTCAAAGAATTAATTTTTCGGATTGAGACCATCTCAATCGGACCCATCCTGAACTCAGGTCAAAAATGAGTTACTTCCCTTTCTTTCTTTCTTTCTTTCTTTATTTGGTGTTTAACGTCGTTTTCAACCATTCAAGGTTATATCGCTACGGGGAAAGGGGGTAGATGGAATATGGGAAAGGGGGGAGATGGGATAGAGCCACTTGTTAATTGTTTCTTGTTCACAAAAGCACTAATCAAAAAATTGCTCCAGGGGCTTGCAACGTAGTACAATATATGACCTTACTGGGAGAATGCAAGTTTCCAGTACAAAGGACTCAACATTTCTTACATACTGCTTGACTATATTCTAAGTTACTTCCCTTCAACTGGCAATAGCCCTGGAGCGATGATTGTGCGTTTTGGTGCTAGACCTAACTTTTAAAATCTAAATAATAAATTGACAGCTTGTTACACAAACATTCTTAAATCATAAAAGAATTATTTTTTCATCAAGACAAGATCAGTACAATTCGAAGTTTTGAAAGTTTGAAAAAAGAAAAGCCCGGAAGCAGGGTCACGCAAGGTCATGGTTTTCGTAGCAGACGACGGTTTATAGGCAGTCAAAAGCCATCGCTCGAGTTCTTATGAACCACATTCGTTTGTTTCGTGACAAGTCAGAGGTACATAATAACGTGCTATTGCAGATAAGCTCTCAGCAAGCCGCATTCAAATTACAAACTGACGATTGCATTGTGAAAAAGAGAAGCTGGATCACACGGGTTCACGATGGCTCAGGGGTAAGATAAACCACGCAAAAATAAATGTTTTGAAAATTGCTCGATCTTTACGTAGGGCACCTAGGATGTTCCCTTTTGGTGAGCGTTCAAATGGAAGGGTGTTTGTACTGTGTGTAAAAGCCTGACAGTATCTGTGATGGTCTTCGGGAGGCTTACTGTGCCTTTAATTACAGACAGCCAAAACTTGCATGAAGCAAACACATTGTGATGTTTAAGCACAGGAAGATGTGTAGTGATAAAAATAAAAGAAATCATGAGTAAGCTTTCAGAACACTCAAAAAGGCAACTGAAAGTTCCAGAGATTTTGTTGGTACAGGGGTACCTGTGATGTGAGGCACCTCGTCCTCCATTGAGAGGACACCTTCCACAAGAGGACACCTTCTGTTGCCCCTTTGCCTTTTAACTTGACTAGAAGCACCCTTTTATGAAACTCCATACACTTCTCTGGAGAGAGAGAGCCTGACTGACTATTTGGGTTTAACGTCCTCTTAGACCAACTGGTCTATATTGGGACAGGTATTGGTAATACGCTGAGGATATGGTGTGATACTTTGATTCGAACAAGCCCGCTGTGGCTGTCTTCTTCGACACACCAGCATTGGGTTTGTCTCGTCAAAGTATCGAAATACGATCATAATAATCAGAGACGAGAGATGATGCATGCGTGTCTTCGTGTTTTCCAAGCCCTGAGACTTTCGCTGTGAACGTGGGATCTTTTTCGTGCGCATGTGTGCACACGGGGGTGTTCGGACACCGAAGAGAGTCTGCACAAAGTTGACTCCGAGAAATAAATCTCTCGCCGAACGTGGGGATCGAACCCACGCTGATAGCGACCAACTGGTTACAAAGCCAGCGCGCTACCAACCGAGCTACGTCCCCGCCCCACAGAGAGAGGGAGAGAGAGAAAGAGTAGGCCTATAAGCAAGTGACTGACTGTGAGCGAGTGTGTGCATAAATGTGTGTCTACTCTGTGCACATGAGCACGCAAATCTGCGCCTGAACGAACACACATACAATCCTCCTTCATTTGCTCTCTAACCAGAGTCAAAAGAAGCAGAATCAAACTGAACACACCTTATCAGCTGTTCCGGTGTATACAAAACCATTCCTCGCCAGATCCTCTTTCGCGATGATCCTCTGATGTTTCCAGTCGCGGAAGGTGGTAAGCCTATTTTCCTCAGACTTGTACGTAGTAATCCGGAGCATTAGTAGCCTGCCGCCTGGGTGGAGAAAACACCCTCCTTTCAATACTTCCTACGGCATCTGGCGTAGCATCCATCGGTTCAGAGGGTTGGAAGTTGCCTCGGCGATGATGACGAGGCGCTGTTAAAGCTGTATCCCCATGAAGGTCATGTGATGGTAAAGACTCTTGCCTTGAATAAGTGTAATTCAACCTGTCTTCATCCGCGGGGCGATGTCTCTGCTATCCTTGGCGGATGATGACTTTATTCAGTTATTCTGCAGAAAAACAGAAATGCTGGAGAAAAACCGTTCTTTTCTGCAGCATTTCTGCATAATGTCATCTTTCGCGAGAGCAACGTTTTTTTCTGCAGTAAAACAGTTTTACTGCAGTAAAATTGAAATCAAGAATGCTGCAGTAAAACGGAGATGTTTTACTGGAGAAAAACTGTTTACACTTTTTCTTCAGCATTTTGGCATTATTCAGTTATTCTGCAGAAAAACAGAAATGCTGGAGAAAAACTGTCTTTTCTGCAGCATTTCTGAATAATGTCATCTTTCGCCGAAGCAACGGGTTTTTCTGGAGCAAAACATTTTACTGCAGTAAAATTGAAATCAAGAATGCTGCAGTAAAACGGTGATGTTATTTTACTGCAGAATAGTCTGTCACAGTTTTTCTGGAGAAAAACGAACGACCTTGTAAAGTAGCGTTTGTATTCGTCGCCCCCTGGGATAGTATAATAGTTTGCTCCGCAGTGTACCAATCAGAAGGCGTGTAGCACAACTATTGGTAATTCTGGATGAGTCCATCTCTCGACAGACTCGCGTGCTCCAACATTATAATGAGCCAGTACAAAATTCTGCAGAAAAAGTGTAAACAGGTTTTCTGCAGTAAAACAACAGCACCGTTTTACTGCAGCATTCTTGATTTCAATTTTACTGCAGTAAAATGTTTTGCTCCAGAAAAACCCGTTGCTTCGGCGAAAGATGACATTATGCAGAAATGCTGCAGAAAAGACAGTTTTTCTCCAGCATTTCAGTTTTTCTGCAGAATAATGTCATAATCCGCCAAGAGCCAGTACAAAATGCTGCAGAAAAAATAAAAACAGGTTTTCTGCAGTAAAACAACAGCACCGTTTTACTGCAGCATTCTTGATTTCAATTTTACTGCAGTAAAATGTTTTGCTGCAGAAAAAAACGCTGCTTCGGCGAAAGATGACATTATCCAGAAATGCTGCAGAAAAGACAGTTTTTCTCCAGCATTTTGGTTTTTCTGCAGAATAACTGAATAATGTCATAATCCGCTAAGGATACTCGATCCGTGTGCATACTATTTTTTCGAGAGTGCTGCAGCAGAAGTTGCCTGTTACTCAAACTCTGAACTTTGAAGTCTTTCTGGTGCTGCTTCCTCAATCAGTCAATACAATCCTTCAAGTTCCAGTTCAGTCCCTGAATAATAAATGAACAGAAATCATGAAAATTAAACATTACAAGACTTCAAAGCAAGAAATATGCATGTAAAACTACACACACTCTCTTGCATGATAAACACACACATAATTCATTATCAGTGTGACATACACTATGATGATTCCTTACAAATAATTTCAAAAAGCTATATTATACTGTTCAAAAAAAGAAACGCATAGCTTGTAATATTTGGTTAATTTAGTTATATGGCTACAAGGATATCCACCAAACTGCAGAAAATGTTTATCTGGTCGTCGACCTTTCGTCCATTGCCACAAGTGAGCTCTGCACGTGACGCATGCGTTATCAGTGGCTACAATGTCAAAATTGCTCATTTGGCATGACCACTCGTCATGCTTCAGTGTAATCTCGTGAAACTCGGGGAATATTGAGCTCTCACCATGTCTTCCAAAACCCATAAAAGCGGATTGTTCGCCACAAAGAAATCAGACGACAATTCAGCGACGAAAGATGGCCCGATTGAGCAGAGAAGACCGCCAAATTGCATTGGGTCGTTTACAAGCAGGCCAAAGTCAAAGTGCAATCGCCAGGCACTTCCACGTGTCCCAGAGCACCATCAGTAGACTGTGGGTCAGGTTTCAAGCCACTGGCTCCGTTGCTGACTTGCCACGAGCGGGAAGACCAAGGGCGACAACTGCTGCTCACGACCGCTTCATACGGCTCCGCCACCTCCGGAATCGTTTCCTGTCGGCCTCATCTTCTGTCCAGGCTCTCCCCGGGCCACACCGATTATCGGACCAGACCGTGCGGAACCGCCTGCATGAAGCTGGTTTGAGAGCTCGCAGACCTCACAGAGGAGCTGTCCTCACCCGCCGCCCTCGCCAGAACCGAGTGCAGTGGGGCAACCAGCACCTTCGCTGGACCGTCCGGAATCACTGGAGACACGTGTGGTTCAGCGACGAGTCCTACTTCCTGCTCCAGCGACATGATGGTCGGAGGAGGGTCTACCGGAGAGTAAACGAACGTTACGCGCCCAACTGTGTGGATGAGGCACCCGTTCATGGTGGTGGAGGCGTCATGGTGTGGGGGGCGATCAATACCGCTGGAAGGAGCACCCTGGTGCACGTCCAAGGGCGCATAACTGCCCAGCGATACGTGGAGGAAATTCTGCGCCCACACGCCCTTCCTCTTCTGGCTGACCAGGATGCCATATTCCAGCAGGACAACGCTCGCCCGCACACAGCACGACTCGCCACCCAGTTCCTCACCGACCACCATGTCCAGGTGCTTCCCTGGCCATCCATGTCGCCAGACATGAACCCGATAGAACACCTCTGGTATGAATTGGACAGACGTGTGCGCAGGCGAGAAGAAGCGCCGGCAAATCACCGCGATCTATTGCAGGCACTTCAGGAGGAGTGGGACACCATCCCACAGCAAGATATCCGGCATCTGATCCAGTCCATGCCCAGAAGGTGCCGGGCAGTTGTTGCTGCTCAAGGCAGTCACACCCCCTACTGACTTGACAGCCTCGGCACCCAATCGTATTGATTGACTGATTGATTTGAAGATGCAAATGAACTGTGTGTGCATTCAACTGTGTCCATACCAAATTTCAAACAAATAATCTAAATATTGGATTTTCTGTTAATTTTTTCGAAAAATAAAACAAATTTGGCAAGTAGCAACTATGCGTTTCTTTTTTTGAACAGTATATATCCATTGTCACTTGTTAGTATTATCATTATTTATAAGTTAAGTGTTTTGTTTTTGTTTTATATCAAAAGGTTCTAATCCATTTGCACATGATCTTCAATTTGATTACATGATGAAATTATTATGTTAAAAGATTAGCAAATAATAATTCTGTCAGTTTGATAATAGTCTGATGTTGATGCCTTGTGTGTGTGAGTGATATGAGACTGACAAGCATAGGTGGAGAAATTAGTAATGCTCCCTACATTACTATTAGTATTACAGGTGTCCTTTCACGTTCAACATAGGTAAACTTCACTCAAGATAATAAACTATTAAAAGGCAACAAGATGTGTCCTTTACTGGTAGCTAGATGTCCTCAGATTGATTGATCTCAAATGACAATGACATGCTGCACCACTCTACAGTAAATCACACATAACTCGATCAAAACTAGACTTTATTGAATACAAATGTCTGGTCATTGATAACCCTCTAGCTACAGTTATTATCACTTTTATGTCATTATAATGCTCATTCTTTAAACTGACCATTGCTCCCCGAACCAGGCAGTGCATTAATACTTTCATCTACTCCTACCGTGCTGATTCATCCAATCACAATCCTAGCTTCTTCCATCGATCTAGTATTACCATTATACTTGCGTAGGACACACGCTATCTATAACACCAAAAGAAGGAATAGAAAAGATTACCACTCCCTGCTCATGCCATTCAATTTCAATGCAAGAGGAATTCTTGTGACACGTGACTGAGAGCACTGTAGTGTAAGGTGTATTATCACTTCTATTATCTGTGTCTGAGAAATATGTTGACATTTCTGAGTGTATCATTTTCTTTCAATACATAGGTCAAGTATTACTATCATGTGTACCATTCACACACACACACACACATGTATCACACACGCGCGCAGCCAGTCAACCACCGACTCAATAAGAATTTTGCATAATAAAGTTCCACAAACACAAATTGTAGCATAAGAGAAAATATTGTTCACTTAAAACATATTTATCACACACACACACTTTTAAGTTAATGACCTGCTGGAGTAAATGGCTTATTTATCGAGCTAGGTAATAAGGGTACTACTCAAATAATCAACTGAGTCCAGCCATAGATAGAAATCCCGACTATGTAGACGTAGACGATAGAATGACTATAGAATGACGACAGTTAAAGGTGAAGCAGAAGACTGCGCAGACGTAGATGAAGATGTAGATGTAGGTGAAATGTCATCTTCCGGTTAAAGTTGACACCAGAACTTGGTTGTTTCAGTCTTCAGGTTAACGACAGGGCGACCTGGAATAGGCGTAGAGTTAGTTTCATAGTCAATATCACGCTACCCTTTACCCAGCCCGTCTTATGCCAATAACTCCAAAGCAGGATTATATGGACAATGGCAATACTGATTCACACACTCATATACCCAAATCACTTATGCTGGTAACCATTTAAACATACTCAAATTAATGTTCAAACTAGCAACTAGCATCAATATATTAACAACACGATTTAACAATATTTCTTAGATATAATCATAACTATAATAGGCAAAGTACAACAAAGTTCAGTCGTGAGGTCAAGGTCAAACTTGACGCTAAGAACGATGGTTTCAAGAGCGACGACCAGGTGCGGTACAAGCAGGCCAAGGCAGAGGTCAAACGTGAGATCCGCCATGCAAAGACTACCTATCGCCAGTGGTTTGCATGTGAATTTATTATGCGTGTTCTGCCCTTTTGCACTGTCTCTACCCTTTCACACCAAACACTTCAAAAACAGAACTTGGGAGGATGCAGGCTCATTATTTCCTCAACCAAAACAACAATATACTTCTTCACTTTACCTACATCAATACGAAACAACTTTTCGACACACAGTTCGCACCATCTTCCAACTTTCGCTCAAAGCATGTAAATACATATTATAACAATACTTTCTCAAATATAGATTTAACGCACACAAGAAGGTTCCAACAGACACTCACGAGTTCGTATCACGGCTCACTGCATGTCGCCAGTTCACTTACTTGTCTCGCTGAATCCTCGTAGAATAATGAATTCAGATGCCAACACACAGAGATGCTAACACACACCTTTCGCTGAAGATGCCAACACACACCTTTCACTGAAGATGCCAACACACACCTTTCACTGAAGATGCCAGCACACCTCTCATTGAAGATGCCAACACACACCTTCCAGGTTTCTCCCCGAGAAACCCTTCCGCCCGTAGCGGAAACAACCGTCGTCAGCTACGACCGGTCTCGATGAAGACTCCAATCGTCTAGTCATCTGCGCCGAGGTGGTCCCTTGCTTCCACCGTCGTCTAGCGCTTCTCTCGTGTAAGGTCCCTCCCTTATACGCCATGGAAATCCCTCATGGAAACTCCTAAAGAATTTAACCAAGTCTTAATACAACATTCTCTAAAACCATCTCTTCTTCCAACCGTTCATGTACCACTCATACATTCTCGTTCATTCCACGTTCACATTCCGTACAGATTCAATATCCAAACTAACACTTAATCAATGAATAACACTCCCCATACAAAGCATGACCGTCTTAAACATAACATAAATGCCTAGCAATTATGTTAAAGAAATTCCCCATGAAAAACCGTGAAACAATTACATCAAGAATTCTCTCAACGCTTCACACTAAGATTGGGTGCACTTTATACTCACTAACCTTTACGCTCCAGCTATGTATTCCAACGTCAATAATATACAACATAGTAAATCATTTACCTTAAGAGACCCGTCTCTTGAAAGAGTACTTGTTCCCAGAACAAGTCTGACACACGCTGAACAACCTTCCCGGTTGGAAATCTCACACGCTGTGACGTTATTTACCTCAGACCAGCTACATGTCTCAAACACAACTCACATCAAGCTAAGCCAGTTTTGCGTGCAACACCCGAAACACGTGAATAACGCCAGTCCGGTCAGCTACCCTCGCCTGTACAACATTTAGGGAGGTTAAAAACACGACGTGGTTTCACCTCACAAATATGCTACTCACATCTTTGTGACAAACAACACACGTGAGGTCTGGCGAGGCCTCCAGCAGGCCACAAACTATAAGCACAAGGCTGCGCCTTCAGACAATGTTGACCCTGACTTACCTGACAAACTGAATGTGTTTTATAGTAGGTTTGACCAGAAGAACCCCTCACTCGGTTACCGTCCTCCTCTCCCTGACGATGCGTCTCTTTTGGCGCCGGCATTTACCATCCAGGAGAGTGAGGTCAGGGGTCTCTTCCGTAAACAGAATCCAAGAAAGGCTTCTGGTCCTGACCTTGTCTCAACATCGACCTTGAGGTCCTGTGCTGACCAGCTCGCGCCTGTTTTTACTGACATTTTTAACACTTCTGTGCAGCAGATGTCTGTGCCACGGTGCTTCAAGTCTTCAGTAATTGTCCCAGTCCCCAAAAAGCCCAAGGTAACTCAGCTGAATGACTTCTGCCCTGTGGCACTGACATCTGTCATCATGAAGGTCCTGGAGCGGTTGATTCTGCGGCACCTGCGGGCTTTCACGGGTACCTGTCTGACCCACTCCAGTTTGCTTACCAAGCCAACACGTCCGTCGATGATGCCGTCGCCATGGGTCTTCATTTTGTCTTGCAGCACCTTGAGAACCCTCGCACCTACGCTAGAATGTTGTTCATTGATTATTCCTCTGCATTCAACACGATCATCCCTCACAAGCTCCTCCACAAACTGATTGGTCTCGATGTCCCTCTCTCTCTCTGCCACTGGCTTCTAGACTTCTTGCTTGACCGTCCTCAGGTCGTCCGACTCAACAACTCACTCTCTGCCTCACTCACTCTAAACACTGGTGCCCCGCAGGGTTGTGTTCTGTCCCCTCTACTCTTCACCCTTTTCACCAACGACTGCACCTCCGCTCACCCATCCACATACATAATCAAATTCTCAGACGACACCACCATTGAAGGCCTGATTTCTGACTCCAATGAGGACGCTTACCGGGGGGAGGTTCAAAGAGTGGTTGAGTGGTGCTCTGAAAATGATCTCGAGCTAAACGTTCTTAAAACAAAAGAAGTCGTTATCGACCCTCGACGAAAGAAAGACCCCATCTTGCCCCTTGAAATAAATGGGGAAGCTGTAGAACAGGTCTCTTCATTCAAATTTCTCGGCACACTGATCTCTGAAGACCTGAAATGGGACGGGAACACCGCCACGTCCATCATTAAGAAGTGCCAGCAGCGGCTGCACTTCCTGAGACAGTTGCGCAAGTTCCGTATGTCACAGCAAATCATGGCGCAGTTCTATCGCGCAGTCGTTGAGAGCACCCTGTGTTTTTCTATCACGGTCTGGTATGGCAGCACCACTGAGAAAGAGAAACAGCTACTGGAGAGCATTGTGCGGACAGCCTCCAAAATCGCGGGCTGTGACTTCCCTTCCGTTGCCTCTATCTTTGAGTTGCGCTCAGGTCGAAAAGCAGGAAAGATTGTTCGCGACCCCTCCCACCCGGCAAACCACTTCTTCGAGCCTCTTCCATCTGGTAGGCGCTACAGAGCTTTGAAAGCCAGAACTAGTCGCTTTCGCTCTAGCTTCATCCCCCATGCTGTACTGACAACTCCTGTAGTGAAGACGTTGTAATATACTGTAGTTATAGGATTGGGGGGGGGGGGGGGGGGGGGTTCTTTTGTTACTTAGTCCTTTCACTGCATTCCATTACTGTTCTCATAACTTGTGATAGTGGAAATATGTGCAATGTGGAATGGTCCTTATTTTTTAGGTGCTGGAGTAGTTCTGTGATGGTAGTAGTTTTGTGCAATGCGACTCTAGGTTCAGGTGCTTGAGTAGATCTGTGATAGTCTGTTAATACTGTTGTTTTAAACTGTCTAACTGGCTAGATCATGAATATATAATTTTATGTGATGATCTGACTAAATGATAGTAATTACGTGTACTACTTACTTTTAAATGGATTATAAATTTTAGGTATTGTTCTAGTATTCACTAATGTTGTATTGATATTACTGGCACCCCTTTTAAACTGATATGGTTTTTACCTTTACAAGGCGACGATGTGAATTTGTGATGTAGATATGTGGCTGGTTATGTGTGAGAATGTAAATAATTGTGTGTGTGTGTGTGTGTGTGTGTGTGTGTGTGTGTGTGTGTGTGTGTGTGTGTGTGTGTGTGTGAGTTGTGTCTGTGTGTGCATGACAGTGTAATGTACGTATGTATGCATGCATGGTGATGTGTGTCTGCATATGTGTCTGGTTGGTTTTTATTTTATTTTTACCGTGCCGTGCCAAGATGAAATCCTTTTGCAAAATTGGTGAATAAATATCTTGTATCTTGTATCTTGTAATAGTAGAAACCCATTATATTGCACTTGCAGACAAGCAAACAAACAACAAACAAACAAACAAACGGCCGGTCGACTCGGACGTATGCCTATGCCAAAGTAACAAACTAGATGTCCCTAAAGTTATTTCCTATAACTCCGATACATATATTACAAATACAGACTCACCGCATCTCGGCCGCATGTTCAAGACAAATCAGTATGCCCTTCCCCACTCCGATCTCTAAAACCGGACCTACAGCTGCTGTAGCTGGATTCGTTGCTTGGAACGCAAGCCTTCCCCGAATGAAGTATCATTGCCCAGTTTCTAAATTCATATATCAAATAAACACAGTTCACAAACATTTACAACGTAAACTACGAAAAACACGAGAAAAAAACCATATAGTGAACACACAGGCAGTAAAGCCCAAACACCAACACAGGCGCTTGCAATCGGTCTTTCCTACATACAACAGGCGCTTGTGACAGTACCCTATTAACTGCGACTGTTGGTAAGGCCTAAAAAAAATAGGTGTGGTTACGGTAACCCGACCTACCCTATTTTTAGGGGCCGACCCCATAACTTTTTATTACATTTGTCACAACAACAAAAAATGAAAACAAGAAAACAAGTGCAGAAAACGCAATGAAAGCGAAAGCGCTAGATAGTCGTCATGCAGTTCAAAATTGTTCAAAAGAATATCCATAGTCGCACACTTATTTCCCTGTCAAGCAGGTTTAATTTGTATACATTAGGAAAAAAAAGTTTTAAAAAAAAAGTGATTGCCTACCTTCCTACCCTATTTTTTTTGTGGCTATGTTACCTTAACCACACCTTTTTTTTTGCCTAAATGGCATGTTGTTTGGTTGGTTTGTGGTTTGTTTGTTTGGATATCCCAATCATTGAAATCGAAATTCAAATAAAAACTGTCGCTCGCAGCAGCCATTGTTGTTACAGTTTGAGTCAACGTATTCTTCCGCAACAGGGTCCAATCGTCTAGGTTTCAAATGATGTCATGTTCTAAAAATAAATTCTAGTATTGATTATTTTTTAGCCCTCTTTATTCAAACTTTGAATAATCCACGTGTGATTTTTGGGTGTAAATTAGTTCGTTCTAATTTCTCACTTGTCTAAAAATAATCAACCAGATTTAATCCACTCCTCGGTTGCATTACAGGAGTTGTATAAAACATAGTTATCAATGATACAATAATAATTATGATCATCAGAAGAGGAAGAACAAAATATTGTTATTTAAAGCAATTTGATTTGTGTGTTTATGGTTTTACATTTAGCAGTTGCACATTAATGTTATGTGAAGTATAGTTACTGTAGAATTGTAGAATTGTATTTCTTTGATAACGATTAAGCTCAACACAAACACATTTATTTACGCTGTCATATACAGTGCAAGCACACACACAGTTCATGTCAACGTCGTCACGGAACTTTGGTGCCACTCATTTTAGACTGCTTTTCAGGGGAAGGCCAAAAGTGATTATTTATTTTTGTATGCAATAGTGTTTATATTTCTACTTAATATGGGTAGAAAGATAAAAGAATGTAAAAGGCACAGTATTAGCCTCCCGTAAACCATCACAGATACTGTCAGGCTTTTACACACAGTACAAACACCCTTTCATTTAAACACTCGCCACTAGAGAACATCCTAGGTGCCCTCCGTAAAGATCGAGCAATTTTCAAAGAATTTATTTTTGCGTGGTTTATCTTACCCCTCAGCCATCGTGAACCCGTGTGATCCAGTTTCCCTTTTTCACAATGTAGTCGTCAGTTAGTAATTTGAATGCGACTTGATGTGAGCTTATCTGCAATAGCATGTTATTATGTACCTCTGACTATGCATGAAGCAAACGGCTGTGGTTCACAAGAACTCTAGCGATGGCTTTTGACGGTTCAGAGGAACTGGCGATAGGCATAAACCGTCGTCTGCTATGAGAACCACGACCTTGCGTGACCCTGCTTCCGGGCTTTTCTTTTTTCAAACTTTCAAAACTTCGAATTGTACTGATCTTGTCTTGATGAAAAAATAATTCTTTTATGATTTAAGAATGTTTGTGTAACAAGCTGTCAAATTATAATTTAGATTTTAAAAGTTAGTTCTAGCGCCAAAACGCACCACAGTCCCATTGTCTCTGAGACAATTCGCAAAATTAATTCTTTAAAAATTGCTCGCTCTTTACGTAGGGCACCTAGGATGTTCCCGTTTGGTGAGCGTTCAAATGGAAGGGTGTTTGTACTGTGTACAAAAGCCTGACAGTATCTGTGATGGTTTACGGGAAGCTTACTGTGCCTTTAAGCTCAAAACAAAGTGACATTTATTTACGCAGTCATATACAGTGCAAGCACACACACAGTTCATATCAACGTCGTCACGGAACTTTGATACAACTCATTTTAGACTGCTTTTCAGGGGAAGGCCAATAGTGATTATTTGTTTTATATGCAATAGTGTTTATATTTCTACTTAATATGGGTAGACAGATAAAAGAATGTAAAAGGTACAGTAAGCCTCCCGTAAACCATCACAGATACTGTCAGGCTTTTACACACAGTACAAACACCCTTTCATTTAAACACTCACCACTAGAGAACATCCTAGGTGCCCTCCGTAAAGAGCGAGCAATTTTCAAAGAATTTATTTTCAAAATCATGTATTGTCCATCACATTTTAGAAAATATTTATCGTTGAGAATGATTTACTTAGTCTAAAGCACAAAAGAATCAAAATCGCAAAGAATCGAGTTAGTACGCCAAAACACCAGGACGACAACGATATTGTCCTGTAAACTTTTTTTTTCTTCAAAGAGAATTCAGAACGCAAACATGTTATGAATCACTATTTCTTTGTTACGTTGTAATTTGGCAGCATTCTTGACATAAATTATGATGTTCTTGATCTTTTTTTCCAGGGCCACATGAGTCCACTCCAGACAAGGAGAACCTGGAAGAATGCACACATAGACTGATAACTTGTGATTTTTCTATGTACATGATGGGTCAATGTTCAAAGTATCGTGGAGCCTGATTGATCTGCAGAGAAAAGCTTGGATCTCTGCTGTATGCACAGTGATGCTCAATATGGGAGCAAAAGGCCGTTTAACTCTGAGACCAGGATTTGCTTCCTGAACTTTTTTCAAAGTGCAATTTAACACGGTATATGCATGTTTTGTTACTGCAATGAAAATGTAAATAAAGCTGTCTTAGTGAACACATACCTCTTTCAGAATGTCAAATGATCAGTGTGTGATTTAAATGGCTGAAGCCACAAACACACATGCACACTGACTCACACACACACACACAAACACACTTTTGTCAGTGTCAAAGCATGCCTCACTGCACATGCATGTCTAAGTTTGTCACAGAGGTTCAGAGAGAAAAGCATCCAATGGCAAACCGCTGTTCGAGTTATTTGAGATTTATTTAAAATAATTGTACAAATGCAACCAGAAAAACAAGTCGCGTAAGGCGAAAATACAACATTTAGTCAAGTAGCTGTCGAACTCACAGAATGAAACTGAACGCAATGCAACGCAGCAATACTCGTAGCATCGTCAGTCCACTGCTCATGGCAAAGGCAGTGAAATTGACAAGAAGAGCGGGGTAGTAGTTGCGCTGAGAAGGATAGCACGCTTTTCTGTACCTCTCTTCGTTTTAACTTTCTGAGCGTGTTTTTAATCCAAATATATCATATCTATATGTTTTTGGAATCAGGAACCGACCAGAAATAAGATGAAAGTGTTTTTAAATTAATTTCGAAAATTTAATTTTGATAATAATTTTTATATTTTTAATTTTCAGAGCTTGTTTTTAATCCAAATATAACATATTTATATGTTTTTGGAATCAGAAAATAATGGAGAATAAGATGAACGTAAATTTGGATCGTTTTATAAAAAAAATATTTTTTTTTACAATTTTCAGATTTTTAATGACCAAAGTCATTAATTAATTTTTAAGCCACCAAGCTGAAATGCAATACCGAAGTCCGCGCTTCGTCGGAGATTACTTGACCAAAATTTCAACCAATTTGGTTGAAAAATGAGAGCGTGACAGTGCCGCCTCAACTTTCACGAAAAGCCGGATATGACGTCATCAAAGACATTTATCAAAAAAATGAAAAAAATTTCTGAGGATATCATACCCAGGAACTCTCATGTCAAATTTCATAAAGATCGGTCCAGTAGTTTAGTCTGAATCGCTCTACACACACAGACAGACAGACAGACACACAGACAGACACACACACATACACCACGACCCTCGTCTCGATTCCCCCCTCTATGTTAAAACATTTAGTCAAAACTTGACTAAATGTAAAAACCAGGAGAACTCCACAGAAGTTACTAACTAAAATCACAATTAACCAAAAAGTACAACCACTGAATCACAATGATAACAAATTACACTGTCAGAAAAATCTAAATCATAAATGAATGCTCTTGCTAAAAAAAAACTAAAAAAACTGCAGCTACTTTTGAGGGGTACACATCCTTACACATTTTGAGAACTTTCTGCAGGTACATTTCACCCCTGCTCATCGCTTTGTTTCAAAAGTGTTCTGTGGGAATAAAGTATGCAAGTGTCACAATTCTGCAGTAAATATCCTTGAATATTTTGACCATCTTCCTCTCTGTCTTTCTGATTCAAATTCTTAACAACATTCCGTTACTTTTGCTAGTAACTCTGTTCAAGTGTAGTAAACGATACAGTGTATACAACGTTAAGTAAATAATACGTGATAAATATCATAATCACTTCAGTGGTGTCAAAAAAGGTGCAAATTAAAAGCCACACTAACCCTGTCGCTTTGCTTGTACACATTTTTACTCTTACTATAGTTGTTTGAGCTGTGGATTTGCTTCAAAATAACAGCATGGTTTGCTTTTTTGGGCTATTTTTTCAAGAAATTCTTTCTTTCTTTATTTGGTGTTTAACGTCGTTTTCAACCGTTCAAGGTTATATCGCGACGGGGAAAGGGGGGAGATGGGATTTTCAAGAAATGTTTATACAAAAATAAAATGAATCAAGAAGAGAAATACTAATTTATGATCATTTGTAAGGCCTCGCTTTATATAGTTACGGCTCAACTCGGGGAGGGTAAAACGCAATACAGACAGAATAAGTGAACAACGTCAACCATCGTGTGCCTCAGAGGTATCACAGACAGTCTGCTTTTTCTCTTCAGTGGATCACACACATTATTTATACAGACGCTGCTCCTGCCCTAAAATTTGAGCCCTCTAGTTTAAATTCTTTTATTGTAAGAGGCCTGCATATGGGTTACAAAATAAAACTTGTCTTTCTTTGCTGTGCATTGTGGGATGTTTTTCACATGAGCCAAGCCCAAACTACATTTATTCATTGGTCTGACTGACCAGAACTTATGTACAGCTCGTTTTAAACAAGTAGAAAGAAAAGTTCATAATTTACGCAAACCTAAACCTAATGAGTTTAAAATTCAAATACAGTAACTCATGCATTGTCAAGCATATGTCAAGTGCTATGTCCTGTCTGTGCTATGAACACCTTTTTTGTTACATGTTCACATCTAGTCAGGACAAAACAGCTCCTGGGGGAGGCGACAAGTCGGAAATCTACATACACATAATAATACAAAATATATCAAAAGCAGACTTTCTGGCTTCTGGACTAAAACCACAACAGAAGCTGCACTTCAACTGAATCTTTTTCTCCAGTCTACAATTCTTAATGGGAATCTGGAAATGACTGCAGGAAGTAGGCTTTAAAAAAAAAAAAAAAGGCTTGATTTATTTCCAAAGCAAACCTGTCGTCCGGTTGAAGTTTTCTGTTTCAGCCACACACTCTTGCAGTTGGACTGATCAGGCTGCAGTGTCAGGAAAAAAACTCCAGTTTGCAGGATTTTGTTTCAAGAAAACGCAACTATATAGCTGGTAAAAAGAAGGGGAAAACCCCACACACTACAAAGTACATATCACATATGTGTTGAAAAGTGCAAGTTCCAAATATAGGGCAACACCCCCCCCCCCCCCCCCCCCATGGAAAGATGAACATCTAACATTCAAAGGGGAGGGGGGGGGGGTATACAATCAACACCACTTAATATCATAGATATGGTTTTCAGAGGTAAGTCACATCACATGTAATCTTTTATGTGATATTGATTGTTGTGGTCGGAACCTTTGAGTTCTACAAGGTAATGGCTTTAAAGTAACACTCATAAAAAGACGAAATCAGTTAAGATCTTAAACCGCAATGACACATTCAAAAGCTTCTGCTTCTTTGTTAATGATTATTTCACTGCAAGAGTTTATGTGAAGATATATTCTTCACCATGTTGACCACAATCTGATGTACCGGTACAGATGACAGCATTTCATTCACTTTTTGAATCGAATCAGGACCCAAACTGGTTTCTACTCTCAAACCATGATAATGAAAGGCAGTGTCAAACTGTGATAAAAAAAACCACTTATTTAGTGCAGAAAAAAACGCAAGTGATATAACCATATATAATACTAAGTGGTGTTGACTATCCATTTTTTTGCAAGCTCTAAATCTGTTTCCAGAGAGAGAGGGAGAGACAAAAATTGTCAGGGTACGGTATCCAAGCACATGTAACACTTACATGGGTGGGATTCTTCCGGTATATTCCGGAAATCCGGATTCGTAATGTCTGTGGTGTTTGTTTGGTTGTTAATTATACAAATCCGTCAGTGTCTAGGGGCCCCCAGACCCCCCCTTAAAATTCTTCAGGATTCGTGACATTTTTCAGTCCCACCCATGCATTTAAGCATGTCTATACAACACACACACTCACAAACACATAGACCCAGTACACAGCTACCAACTTTGCACATATGTCTGCAAGTACACTACAATGCATACAGTAAATCCAACATTTCAGAAACTTCACTGTCACAAGACAGCGTTATCACAGTCTCACCATTAAAGTGTCAAGCCCACATGTTGCATACCTAGCACCTCTGCTCAGCCTGTTATGAATGTTCTGAGTCCAGAACATGAAACCCATTCAACCATTCCTTGCACAATAATTTATAAAGAGTAGTGTCCTGAGCAACGTAAAATAGCCATTGACAGTAAAGGGAACACACACACACGCACACAATAATTAAATAAAACACTTACTATTGTTAAGACATCAAATAAAAAAGACTACCTGGCTGCTTTCACTGAACAGTGGGAATTGTTTTATGAATTAATTTTGCCGAGTGCCACTAGTGTGTCACACAATTCATAAATCAAACTATTGCCCACCCTGCACTGAGACCATTCAGGAAGTTAATTTTCGGAACATGATGTACATATTCAAGTGGTTGGATGGTCTTATTTATCCCAAGCAGTTCTGAGCATGGTCACATCTGAGATGGTAATTTGAATCATTTATAGACGGGCGCAGTGGCGTGGTGGTAAGACGTCGGCCTCCTAATCAGGAGGTCGTGAGTTCGAATCCCTGTCGCTGCCGCCTGGTGGGTTAAGAGTGGAGATTTTTCCGATCTCCCAGGTCAACTTATGTGCAGACCTGCTTGGTGACTTAACCCCCTTTGTGTGTACACGCACGCACAAAACCAAGTGCGCACGGAAAAGATCCTGTAATCCATGTCAGAGTTCGGCGGGTTATGGAAACATGAAAATACCCAGCATGCCTACTCAACGAAAGCGGAGTGAAGCTGACTATGCTCTCAGAGTATAGTGTGGGGAACCCAAATGGGCAAACGAGCTCACGCGTAACCAGAAAATTCTGGAATGCGGAAGAAGAAGAAGAAGAATCATTTACACGGGAAGGACAGTGCCTTTAACCTGTTCGCTGACAGGAAATAATTATGTGTAAACAAAGGATTACCTGTATTTATGTCAATTGACAAATTACAGTGTGTCCTTGATGTATATTAATATAGAATGAATATAACACACACACAATGTTTGTTTATTTATATTTCCCCCCTGCTGTTGTTTATTGAATGGTTTGTTAAAAGGGGGATTTCTCTGTATAAATACATGTACGCTCTGTTTACCATTTTAATACAAGTGCAGGTGCCTGTTTGTCTTTTCCATGTTTTCGCCTTTCCTTTATACTCTATATACATGTACATGTAATAAAATATGTACCTTTTTATAGAAAAGAGTAACATCTTCGGCAATTTTGCAAGATAAACTTTACAATCAAAACATTGTCATCATTACTAACCCTTCAAAAGAAGACATGTCCATCATAAAATTAAATCAATGTACAGTATCGCAATAATATTGTACAGCACATACAAATTGTACACATTTTAGGTACATGTACCAATAGTATTTTGTATTTGTACTTGCAAGACATTTTACTTATTCACTTCTGTCTCTACCTCTGTCTTTCTCTAACACACACACACACACACACACACACACACACACACACACACACACACACACACACACACACACACACACACACACACACACACACACACGGTAACATGTTGCAACCAATGCATACACTGGTCAATAAATAAATTACAAAAACATAATAAACTGAGTACTGCTCAATCTAGTTTTACTCAAATGACGTGGAAAAAACTCCAGAAAAACCACTTGTCCACATACCCAGATAGTATTTTTGTGATTGATACTATTACTACATTACATCAATAAAATAAGAGATTCAGTTCAGAATTAACTACAAACTATCAAATTAAGCTGAAGTAAAACAAAATAATAATAAAGTGCCTTGAACAAGTTTAGCTCAAGACCAAGCAACTGGTCACCCAGGCACAAAAACAGCAATGACAACTCTTTTCTCTCAAATTAAACTTGACACCCATGTGCCTGGACACACACACAGCATTGAGTTCTGCAACATTTAAGATCTAATATTGATACAATGTATTGCCTTTTAGCATTTTATTTGTGTTTGCTGTGTGTTCTTGACCAAACAACACCTTTTTCTTCCACTGTGAAAACACTGAGTTCATTTTCAACATATTCATGTAATATGGTTGTATTACAATAGTACATGTTAACCTCTCTAAATTCCACATTTAGAGTCCTCACTTAGAACTTTGCTTACTTTTTTGGCAAGGTAACTATAGCCTGAACAAGCATCATGTACAGAAGAGGGTTGGAGAGAAAATCAGAGTTAGTCATACAATTGACTGTGTAGGGCAACATCTGGCTTGGACCTGAGAATCTTGAAGGACTATAACCTTTTCAAGAAACAGTCACAGTTGTTTGAAATGAAGGCAACTCATCTTGGCATTCATTTATTGGAAATCTTCTTTATAACTCCAACACAAAAAAAACACCTATGACATGAAAACTTTGTCCACACTCTGGACCCTCTTTCTGCAGATGGGACATTGTCGCACAGACATGCCACACGAAGCGCAGCAAACGATATGCTTGCATGGGTAGAAGATCACCTCCATGTCCTTGTCCATACAGATCTTACACAGCTGCTTTTCCTTCAAGTCTTCATATTCGTTCCTCAGTTTTGTCACGTCTGTGAAAGAACAAAGAAACACGAGACCCTGGTAAAAATGATACATCTACAGGCACATGCATCGTTTCTCACAAACACTATCTGTACTGTAGGCATTTAGTAAGTTGCAGATGCCACCTACCCATAAGCAGACCTGCCAACCTTTGTGAAGCCTCAAGTGTAAAAGTGTAGAATTATTTAGAATTTTCAGCATAGCAAATGGTGTTCAAGTGTTGCATTGTCTCAAATGTATTTGCACATCCACATATACGAGATCTTGTGCAAGAATATAGTATACAATTCTAATCAGCTTAGGAACATAATCATGCCGGTTAAACTTAAAGGGTACCGGCAGTGCCACTTTTCAGTGTGGACAATGTTTTAGACCAATATCCTGACCGCTACACGGAGTGAGAAGCAGAAATAAGTACTAGAAATTATGAGGGAACTGTTGTATGCTTGTCATTATTTGTTTGAGCGTAGCAATTTTAAGCATGGCGTAACAACGTAGCAAGTTGTCTTAAAACGTATCATGTTACACTGAAAGCGTAACATTTGGCAGCTCTGCATAAGGCATAACCCACTTCAATCCTTAAATCATTCAATAAATCAATATATAGTAATCAAGAAGCTGATTACAGGTCCAGAGTGGCATAGATGCTGACAGACTTTTCAATTGCGTGTGTGGCAGTGTGTTAGTGTTAACTGGTTTGAATGGATTAATAATCCCTTACCTTCAGGCACGTCCACACCATTCACATGTCTGACTGTGCTATTCTCAGCATCTTCAATTTCCAGCACTGTATTCAGGAGTCTTTCTGCCGAAATGACTTCATCAGGGCCTGCGTATTAGATAAACATAGATGTATAATTTAAACGTTCATGCCCTCCTGACATACAATGGAATGGAAAGCAAGACAGCCCAAAAGATACACAAATATCGAAAGGAATCAAAGACACAAAAACAAACGTTTGCACGCTCATTCGAGAGCATGCACACCTGTACACAAGCCCACGCACACATACACACACACACACACACACACACACACAAACGCAGCCCAAGAGCAGCACAGAAGATATCTCACCATCTTTCGCTTTCATGGCATCAAGGGCTTTCTGCACGGTATCCACGGTGTGTCCTTCATACAACACTGCCAACACTGCCGGTGTTTGCATCACATGATCGTGAACATTCTTGCCATTCTTCACGTCGCGCACGAAGTCCTCTCCCTTTACGAGTCGGATGTACTCGCAGTCAGGGAACCAGCGAGCGTGTTCCACAAAGGGGTCGTCTTCTGGATCCCAGTTGTACAGGAGGACATCACAATGGAAACATTTCACTTTGTCTCCATCACCTGAAAGAACAAGGGTGGTCAAAAATAAGGTGCTGATTATTGCAGGTACTTTTCAGGTCATTTTACCTTTTGCAGTTGGTTTGAAAATAGACTTTTTTTCTTCTGTCCTTGCAATATAACAGGATGGTTCTGAAGCCCAATACAGTCTTTGTTCCCAGCTTTTAAAATGCAATAAATATATATGAATTTGTGTACCATGATCAGGAGAAAAGACAGGCGCAATGGCTTGGTGGTAAGACGCCAGCCTCCAAGCGGAAGGTTGTGGGTTCGAATCCCGGCCGCGCCTCTGGTGGGTTAAGGTGGAGATTTTTCCGATCTCCCAGGTCAACTTATGTGCAGGCCTGCTCGTGCCTTATCCCCCTTCGTGTGTACACGCAAGCACAAGACCAAGTGCGCACAGAAAAGATCCTGTAATCCATGTCAGAGTTCGGTGGTTTATAGAAACATGAAAATAACCAGCATGCTTCCTCCGAAAGCGGCGTATGGCTGCCTAAATGGCGAGGAAAAAACGGTCATACACGTAAAACGAGTGTACATGAGAGTTTCAGCCCACGAACGCAGAAGAAGAAGAAGAAGATCAGGAGAAAAGACTCACGATAAATGTGAATGTTCTTTTCAGTAAAATTTAAAAAGCTTGAGCAGTTCATGTGCACTGACTCAATACAACCCTCTCCAACACTTCTGCAGTTTCCCCTTTACCTTAAAATTATGGAAAAGCCAGCTCATTCATGTTGAACTGAAGAACCCTTGGTTATTCCATGCATGTATGCATGCTACTCTGTGGAGTGAGAGCACTAGGGTAGCGGCAGAAAGTTCAATAATGTTTTCAGACACACAACATGCAAACTACTACCAGTAACACTAACTGATCACTACAACATCAAAAATCCATCTCACTCTCAAGTACCCCTTCATCTAAAATTCTGCATAAAGAACTGTCAAGCTTTCGTCCAAAGTGGTCAAAGCTTTCATCCTTACCTGTATAATAGAGACCGGCCTGGGCAAGCTCTTTGGGTTTCTGTTTCATCTGTGCCGGCCACCCATCAAAGGTCGCTAGCCTACTAGGCTCAACAGCCATACGAGGATTCCTTGGTGAGGTGGAGTAACATCTTTCTCCGGACTCATCTTCCCCTGTTGAGTTGTTGGCGCCTGACACTGCATCGCTCACATGATGACCATTGGTATACGCAGGCTGTGACCTGTAAGCCCCACACCGGTCTTCAATGGGGTCAATGTCATGACCTTGATCCCTTCTGGCCGACGTCGTTGACCTCACCTCGGGAACATAGCTATCATCTGTGTGGTTGTAGCCATTGGTGGTAGGATGGAAGGGAACGTTACCGACGCCGTTCTCTTCTAAGATGAAAGGGCATTCTGGGTAGTTTCTCCGATGTTCCTCTTCCACCACATCACCACGATCCCACTGGCGAAGCATTCCATTACAGTATACACAGCGAACCTGAAAGACGAATAAAATATATCTGAGTCTGACCAAATCAAGACATTTGAGGCACAATCACTGAATCAGTAATTATGAATGTTCTTTATCAACAAAATGGATACAGCTGTCAAACTGCAGAGGTTAATTATATAAAAGCTAAATAAGAGCATCTGTTTCCTCTGACAAAAAGGATGTAACATCTTAAAACAGCCGCTAGAAAATCTGTGAAAAATATACATTTCTAGAACATCAAGTACTACAAGTACAGTATAAGCTAAAAAAGTAAATAATTATCTAGCCTGAACTAAACATGCACCAGGAAGCTTGAAAAGCAGCTAGTAGTAGTAGAGACGATATAAACTGGCTCATTGGTCTATGTCCAGTCGTATCTCAATCCCATGTAGCTCAGTCGGTAGCGCTCTGGATTTGTATCCAGTTGGCCGCTGTCAGCGTGAGTTCGTCCCCACGTTTGGCGAGAGATTTATTTCTCAGAGTCAACTTTGTGTGCAGACTCTCCTCGGTGTCCGAACACCCTCGTGTGTACACGCAAGCACAAGACCAAGTGCGCACGAAAAAGATCCTGTAATCCATGTCAGAGTTCGGTGGGTTATAGAAACACAAAAATACCCAGCATGCTTCCTCCGAAAGCGACGCATGGCTGCCTAAATGGCGGGGTAAAAACGGTCATACACGTAAAATTCAACTCGTGCAAAAAAACACGAGTGTACGTGGGAGTTTCAGCCCACGAACGCAGAAGAAGAAGAAGAAATCCTTTACTGAGAAGCAAAGTGTTGCCGCAGTTTATATAAACTTCCAGGAATAGCACAGCATCTGCCACCCAGCAATACATATTAATGGGAATGACACCATCACATACATGTATCTATTTTAAAGCAGCATCTATGTAAATTACTAAGCTGAGAGTGCCCACAACATCTTCCAAAATGCTCCGCTATAGATCTCAAGAACAGCATGCTGTAGCATCTCCAGAAACTAGACAGGTTGGGAAATGATGTCATTCAGACAAAAACTGAAGGAAGGTGCATGGTCAGCACATTCCTGTGAAGCAAGCTATTGATTCACTGATGAGCACACATAATATATTTTGGAAACAGAATGCTTTTAATGATGAAACTGAGCCTACCTTATCGCCACTTCCAGTGTACATGAAACCGTTTCTGGCAAGATCCTCTTTTCTCACAATTTCTTGGTACCTCCAGTCCCTAAATGTTTTCAGCCTGTTTTCTTCAGATTTGTAAAAAGTTGCTGTATTGGCGACCTGTCGTCTCTGTGACGGAAACACCCGCCGTTCAATGCTTCCCACAGCATCTGAAGTTTCATCCATTTGCTCAAAAGGATGAGAGTTCCCACGGCTATGAAAACCATTTCCCAATCCATTTGTCCTGAAAGTTTCTTGCACATGATTGTTTATGAACATTCCATCTTCTTCAACATCGCGATCAGGTAACGCATCACTGGAAGCTGATACAGGATGCCTGTAGTTGAACCTGTCTTCATCAGGTGCAATATCTCGACCTCTATGATCTCCCATGTTGCGAATACAGTGAAGCGGTGTTGCACTTGTTGCACCCACAATGATAATGAACAATCCTTGTCAATGCGCTTCGTGTAGTTACTGCAACAGAACACAATGAAGATAGATCTGTTAATAAAAAAATTACATTATGTATAAAGTTGGCCAAAAAATTATTGCAACAAATTTCAAACCCAAATTAAAGCCTTAATTCCTGTGTCATTTAATTAAAACTGTATATGCCAAAGAAGGCCGTTCACTTAACCTTCAGGATCACCTTTTGGATTAATTATTTCTTTTACAGGGATCACGTGACCGCCGCTCAAGTAAGTGTACCCTCAAAATCGACCAGACAAAAACGGAAGAGCCGAATGAAAAATCGACAAAAAATCACAATAGGCAAAACGTTGCAACTTTCACATACAAGAAGAAAGTCAAACCAATTATCTACCCTGAACAGATTATTTTGTTTTGCTACCTTGCGTATTTCGCGTGCTATGCTATTCCTACTGATGCAGGTGTTGATCGCAAGAGCGGTCAAAAACGGAACGTTTTACGTCAATTTTTATGGGTATCATGTCAAAAAGCGCTACATTTTAGCAATGACTTGGTGGATTGCTTTGAAACTTTCCGAATATTTTACCAACATACTAGAGATACTTCGTGCGAAAGTTTGGATCGTTACGGTTATTTATCCAGATGTGAAGCAATGTTTCGGAAAGTGTTGTTAAACTTGTCATAGGATTGTTTACTTGTGTCCAAAAAATTCATGACTTTGCATATCTACAGATAAATGATTGATACAGATTCTGTCTAAGTTTCATTTGCGTGTAGCTGCTGGCGTTAATTTGCTAGTCATGCAAACACATGAGGAAAAAATGGAACGTGCACGCTGTTTCGCATTTACAGCTGTTATCGCTGCGTGCCTCTTAAAACATGCTACGGTCACGCTTGGCTGGGCATCGCTGTGGCACCAGAATCATCGCTTAAATATGTAGCGTGTTTACTGGTCCAGCAAATTTGCGTCAGTGCTTTACACGCACATAAAACTTTAGCAGTGTGTGTATCAATCATTTTTCTAAAGACATGCAAAGTCATAAATTTGTTGGACCCAAGGGAACAATCCTACGACGAGATTAAAAACTTTTTTCGAAAAATTGCATAACATTTTAACAAACACCTGTAACAATCCATCATTTCGCTCGAAGTATCTCTAGTATGTTGGTAAAATATTCGGAGAGTTTCAAAGCAATCCACCAAGTCATTGCAGACTTTTTTGTCATGATACCCCTAAAAAATGATTCAAAAAGTCCCGTTTTTGACCGCTCTTGCGATCGACACCTGCATCAGTAGGAATAGCATAGCACGCGAATTACGCAAGGTAGCAAAACAAAACAATCTGTTCAGGGTAGATAATTGGTTTGACTTTCTTCTCGTATGTGAAAGTTGCAACGTTTTGCCTATTGTGATTTTTTGTCGATTTTTCATTCGGCTCTTCCGTTTTTCTCTGGTCGATTTTGAGGGTACCCTTACTTCAGCGGCGGTCACGTGATCCCTGTAAAAGAAATATTTAATCCAAATGGTGATCCTGAAGGTTAAGTGAACGGCCTTCTCTGGCATATAAAGTGTTAATAAAATGACACGGGGATTAATGCTTTAATTTGGGTTTGAAATTTGTTGCAATAATTTTTTGGCCAAGTTTATATATATATTTCATATTATATATATGAGCCTGTGCCAAAACGTGGTCTGCCGAAAGAGCCGACATGTTCATGCATTACTGTTCATCAACCGCACTTTCAATCGCAAAAAGCACTGAACAGTTTGAAAGCATGTATGTTAAAGACATAGCAAAGACAGTTTCAGAAGCTTGCATGCATTACACCTACATGAAAAAAATAAAAATGTTAGCCGAAGCGAGCAAATCCGGCGACTTAAAAGTGGGACATTCCGTACATGGTGTTTTGTTCGTCCGCGGTCCAGAAATCTCCGTCGGCAAGTTAGAAACAGTGCCCATAATATTGATAAATGTACCCTAAATTACCACGAAAAGATGATGTCTACGAAAAAAAAGATGTTTATTGGCAAAATATTTGACGTCAAAAACGTCCATAGCGATCGTAACTCCCTGTGTCTCCAGCGAACTCACGATACGTCCCTCGATTTTCGAATCTACGAACGTCATTATCGCAACCGAAAGTTGTAAGCAGCAGTAAATAAAAAGTTGTATTTGATTTGCAAACAATTGATTTAAAATAAAAGTATTTTAAGTAGTTTTGAGAAGTTTTTAGGTTGAATGCAATTTTCATGTCTTTTTGTTACGATCGCTCAATATTCAATAACTTATTTTAAATGACCGCGGAAGTATCGGGGCTGCTGTTATAAATAGCAAAAACGTTACACGCACGCAGTTGGACTCCATTTTGCTACACGGATGGCCGACTTTCGCGGGGAAGGTAAGTTTTCGTTTCATGTCTCCTGTTTGATGAGCGTTACGATCGACATAAAGTTACGATCGACTCAAAATTCTTCAAGTTTTTTACTTATTCGCTGTGTTATAGCTAGTAGCAAAGAATATGTTCTGGGTGATTCTTCCTTTCATATTTTAAGCATTTGTCTGGACTGAAAAAGTTCGTTGAAGCACGCTGGTTGTTTTTTTGTTGAATTAAGACACAGGGACAGTTTGGGTCTTCGTTACGATCGACTGAACATTTTCACGGCTAGCAATAGCAACAGCAAACAATGGTTCCGCTTGGATTAGCAAGTAATGTATGAGTTTTCGGACTTGTTTTTACATTTAGTCAAGTTTTGACTAAATGTTTTAACATAGAGGGGGAATCGAAACGAGGGTCGTGGTGTATGTGTGTGTGTGCGTGTGTGCGTGTGTGTGTGCGTGCGTGTAGAGCGATTCAGACCAAACTACTGGACCGATCTTTATGAAATTGTACATGAGAGTTCCTGGGAATGATATCCCCGAACGTATTTTTCTTTTTTTCGATAAATACCTTTGATGACGTCATATCGGGATTTTTGTAAAAGTTGAGGCGGCACTGTCACATCCTCATTTTTCAATCAAATTGATTGAAATTTTGGCCAAGCAATCTTCGACGAAGGCCGGACTTCGGTATTGCATTTCAGCTTGGTGGCTTAAAAATTAATTAATGACTTTGGTCATTAAAAATCTGACAATTGTAAAAACAACAATTTTTTTTATAAAACGATCCAAATTTACGTTCATCTTATTCTTCATCATTTTCTGATTCTAAAAACATATAAATATGTTATATTTAGATTAAAAACAAGCTCTGAAAATTAAAAATATAAAAATTATAATCAAAATTAAATTGTCGAAATCAATTTAAAAACACTTTCATCTTATTCCTTGTCGGTTCCTGATTCCAAAAACATATAGATATGATATGTTTGGATTAAAAACACGCTCAGAAAGTTCAAACGAAGAGTGGTACAGAAAAGCGTGCTATCCTTCTTAGCGCAACTACTACCCCGCTCTTCTTGTCAATTTCCCTGCCTTTGTCATGAGCGGTGGACTGACGATGCTACGAGTATACGGTCTTGCTGAAAAATTGCATTGCGTTCAGTTTCATTCTGTGAGTTCGACAGCTACTTGACTAAATGTTGTATTTTCGCCTTAAGCGACTTGTTCTTGGTTTGGGTTGTGAAATATTTTTCGAGAAGGCCACTCGGGGATCTTCTTGCGTCAATCGTAACGCAAGACATGTAACTCTCACTGTGTCTCGGTTACGAATGACACAAAGTATTTTTGGACAGCTATGCATTTACATACGTATGCCTTTCTTTTCTATTTAAGGTCTGCGTTTTACTTTTAACTTTTGGAATTGAGAGTTTAGGGTTGTGTTTTTTTTTTTAAATGTTTGTAGCTTTGATTTACGACCGTAACTTTTCTTGGGAAGGACACAGTATTGTTTTATGTCCTTTGTTACTTGTTTTTTTTAGTTACCTCAATTACCAGCCTTGTAAATAAATGACTCTGCAGATGAAAGCATATTAATTTATGGTGATTGTGTCAACTTAGACACATCTCTTTGTAGGAAATCCAGTACAGTCTTAGTTCTTAGGACTGATGTTAGAAGTGGTATTGTTGCTCTTAAAAGTGAAATGTTACATTTATCTGGGAGAGGCAGAAGAGACAGGGGTCAGTGCTGTAGAAACTGCACTTGAACATGTCATTAAATTCTAGATGTGCTGTGGGCAAATATTTTTCTGTCTTGTACTTGAGCCTCATTTCTTTTTCGTGATTGTAAGGTCTGCGACTGCAAGTCAGATTGTCACCCCAGGCTGAACGAGTCCGGAAGCAGAACAACGAGCGATCCAAAGAGTACAGACAACGGCTAAAGCTGGACCCTGAACGCTACGATGTCTGCCATGAACGAACTTTGGAGAGGAACAGAAGACATGCTATTCTTACACAAACACGTTTGCACCCACGCGTATGGCTTTGCTTGCAAAGTACACCAACTTTTTGAAAAATACACTCAACGTTTTGGGAAAGTACTCTTGCCTCGGGTTTAGTGTAAACAGTTCTGCATCTGGTTTGGTCTGACTCCCTTCTGACAGTGACAGTCTGGCAAGTTTGCTGATCATGCATAGCCCGAGTAGATTAATTTATTTGATGGGGGAAGCCAATTTTACGAACTTTGCAGTTATCATTATCATATTATTTTACATGTAGGCATTGGCAGCTAAAGCTATGTGTGAAAGCTGATCTGTGATTTTTTCTAGTCTTGTACATTGTGGTACTTTGAATGCTTGTGTGTATTTATTGGTAGAGGTGCAAATTTTTTTTTAAATCTCTGATTACCAATTTGTGATTGATCAAGTCTTGTATTTACCTTTGTAGGGTGCTAGTGTGCCATGTGTTTCTTTGATTATGTGCATGACTATTTGTGAGTGCAAGTGACACTTAATGTGTGGATGTGGAGGATATTCCTGAGATTGACATTTCCCTTGGGCGTTTGTAATTTTACCTTGTTTTCTCCATGAACTTGCGTTTTAATTTTTCATTTTTATTTAACCAGTTTTGAGTGCAAAATTGTTTGTTTACTGACTTTTGACTCGTTCGGACTGGAATGTAATGTTCACGAACATTAACTGCAGGAACTTTCTGTATAAGCTGATGGTGTAAATATACCACTATTTGGGAATGTTTTGGTTAGTTTTCTGTTGTGTTTTTGAGATTCTTGCCATCCATTTTCCAATGAATTTGTACATTTGAAGACATCTTATCCTTATTTTGCACTTCCTGCATGTAACACCTGGCATTTTGGCATTTCTTATTCTCTTGTCACATTACAGTGTGTGTTCCTGACTTTGTGTGTCAACCGGAACATGAGACACAGTGCCATTTTCATGTCTTCCTTGACCCCGTTACAGTTGACACATCATGGACTAGTTTTTCTACTTTGATTTCTTTTTCTTTTGATTTTAAGGTTTGTTTGAGTTGCAAATGATGGTTTTAAAACAAATTTCTAGTCCTTGGTAAATCTTGTTTGTATTTTCTTTCCTTACAACATTCCCGGTGATCGGTTAACGCAGGAGCCCCCCGCCGGTTAGGGGGAGTCCCATATTGGTTGGGACAAGAAAGAATTTACCCGATGATACCCAGCATGTCGTAAGAGGCGACTAACAGATTCTGTTTCTCCTTTTACCCCTGTTAAGTGTTTCTTGTATAGAATATAGTCAATGTTTGTAAAGATTTTAGTCAAGCAGTATATAAGAATTGTTAAGTCCTTTGTACTGAAAACTTGCATTCTCCCAGTAAGGTCATATATTGTACTACGTTTGGGTGAAAACGACGTTAAACACCAAATAAAGAAAGAAAATAAAAAAAGTTAACGCAGGACACAGTGACTTGAGTCATATTTTTCTAAATGCAATGTCTACATCAGAGATACCATATTTTATCTCTGTTGGTGTGTAAATCTAACTTGCACAGAAAATTTGAAGCAAATCGGTAAAGAACTTATAAAGATATTTATGAAAATGTTGTATCTCGCGTTACAGTTGACACGTAGATATCGTTTGCTGTGTGAGTATTTTTTTCATAAAAGGTATTCAAACCAACTCTTTATGTAGCATTTTAGTATTAGTTGCATATGTTTGCACTACAGTGGACGCCGCTTAATAAAACCGCGGTTAATAGAGCCAGCCGCTTATAAAAGCCGATTTCAGACGGTCCGGATTTATCACTATATCTTATGTATTAGAAAAAGCCGGTTAATAAAACCAACCCGCCGCTTATTAAAGCCAGTTTTCTCAGAGAAATCACGTAGTTTGTGACTAAAACTCACATTATCTTGTTCTGATGTGGAAGACGACCAACAAACAAACACTCATAAAATCGTTCTTCTCTGACGAGTAATGGTTCGTGACGGTGACAGTGAAATTATTGATGTACCGAAGTGATCAAAGTACACGTACATGTACATAATTAAAACAAAAGTTCAACATCCTTCGTAAAGTTTTGTTTAGATTCAAACAAGTGTAAATGACGAAAGAAAGTGACTGAGTGACGTAAACAAAAGAGATTTTTTTTTCTTTCGAAAATGACGTATTCCTGGACCGCCGGTTAATAAATCCGCCGCTTATTAAAGCCATTTTTCGTCGGTCCAGAAGTGGTTTTATTAAGCGGCGACCACTGTATTGTTGTTATCTGCTATCATACAGTGTCTGTTCCTGACTTTGTGTGTCAACCGTAACATGAGACACAGTGCCATTTTCATGTCATCCTTGACCCCGTTACAGTTGACACAGCAGGGACTAGTTTTTCTACTTTGCTTTCTTTTTCATGTGATTTTGAGGTTTGTTTGAGTTGCAAATGATGGTTTTAATAAAATATTCTAGTCTTTGAAACATCTTCTCTGTTTTTAATTTTTTTACAGGATTTCTTGTGACTGGAGTGTGTCAACTGTAACTCAGGACACAGTGATGGGTGTCTTATTTTTCAAAATACAAGGTCCATTTTAGAAGTTCCTCAATGAATCTCTTTTGGGATGTAAATCTTACTTGCTGGGTAAATTTGAAGCAAATCAGTTAAGAACTTATAAAGATACTTATGAAAATGCTGTGTCTCGCGTTATAGTTGACACACAGCTATGTTGATGCGTTTTTTTGTTTTTTCGCAAAAAGTAAAGCCCAAGTTATCTTTTTGGTTATGGAAATAGTTACACTATACAAAGTCAATTAGTGTATAAAGATAAGACGGTATTATTTCCAATTTGGTTTTCAACCCCAAATGTCCCATTTTGGCAAGCACGTTTTGGCACAGGCTCATATATATCAAAACATCAGAAGTTTTATATACATATATTGACTAAATAGTAATAAGTACCTGCCCTGCTATCTAGGTTTAGTCTTTACTGTCTTAATTTGTGATTGTTTTGCTCTTGGAGAAGGAATTAATCTAAAATATTTAATCCTCAGATATATATAAATGCAAAGCAGTTACGCTAAAAACATCTTCTCTCTGTTCAAATACCATTTTCAAACCACATAGCCAGATCAAACAAATGTGACATTTAAAGTGAAACAACATGTTAAAAAGCAAAGCAAAATATCAATAACATGTCAAACTAACACATTAAATAACTTGTAGTTGTACTCCACATTTGAAACAGTCACACAAAGACTCACTCATGTATACAGAAACTTCAAAAGTCTCATAAACTTTTAGTCTTACCTTTGGAGATTTATACTGTGCACTGTGTATGTACAGCTATGCACGAAGTACAAGAAAACGCTACTCCCTCTACATGATTTAAGATAACCAATGCAAATAAGGTCTACTCATTTCATTCAGCACTGCGTACATGTATACAATCTTATCTGGGGTGTAAAGTTACATCTATTCCTGAATCTACTCATTCATTCATATTCACAAGGTGACACAATATATATATGGCAGTGTCTTGAATCCGATATCTGCGCAAATATGCTTAGCCCATGAAAGTCTAATAACATCTTGTTTACAGCAACACTCCTACTGACCTAGCTAGTACTCAACACTCCTACTGACCTAGCTAGTACTCAACACTGAGGCCAACAACAACAAAATGTTGGTTTAGGGTAACGTGACCCCAAAAATAGGGTAGGACTAGGAAGGTAGGCTTTTAAATTTGTTTTAATTTTTATTTAGTCGAGTTCGAAGGAGGTTACTTCCCTTAGTCTCCGTATGGCCCCAAAATGTGCGAACAGTTTTATGGGTTTTTCTTAAAAAAGAAAAAAAAGTTCTAGGGTCGACAGAAAAAAAAGGTTAGTCAGGTTACCCTAAACCAAAATTTGTTTGTTTTGGCCAAACAGACGGCTCTGTACAAGGTGTTGCGACCCATCTTGTCATCGGCGCTTTTCCGGAAATGACCTCGGCTTTGTTGGAATTCTAACAATGGCCGCCATTGTAGGAATTCCAACTTTGCGCTACGCGATTCTAGAAATGTACCGCGCGCATAGTGAGAATTCTGCTCTTTCTTAGAATGCGATGTAAAATGATACAAGTCTTGTTGTCCGATGATGATCCTTGTGTTTTAAAATGACCAATGCTTTGTCTTGAAAATGCAGATGCGTTGATAACACACCAAACCAACTGAATTACAAAAAACAAAAACACTTTTGATAACTTCGGCGGGCTGGAACAACTTGACACGGATCAACGTCACATCCCACTCGACCGGCAAAACGCACCAATTTGACGTAATTTTTAACGTTTCAGATCTTACATTTTACAACAAAAACACAAGAGTGTTCCGATATAACTTCTCACTGGTAACTATCGATTGTAATGATTTTTAGCTGCATGTTCTCTTTGGACTGCAGAGACAATATTACTTCCCTTTACTGAGCAGGCTCTTGTCACTGCATTAATTGTAATCTTGGCTCTTGAAACGTAATGTGCAGGTCTGTGCGCTATATTGATGTGATTGATTGTTGAAAAATGTTGATTCAAATTGAAGAAGATTTCAGCCTGTTGTAACAGTCTACTCTGAAGAAAAAAAATCGGTGTTCAAAATAGATCGAGACAACAGCAACTAAGCTAGCTGCATGCACTGAGTGTCAGAGAATTGTTACAAGGTGTACACCCCCCCCCCCCCCCCCCCCAATACAAGATTTCCCCTGTATAAGACCTTGGTTTTTCATATACCTTATTCATGACCTGTAAAAAGGGTATACTTTTTTGTGCCAGTCGAAGGGTTGCCGGGCCATTTCTAGAACGAGGCAGCTCGTTTCCGGAAATGCGGCGCTTTGTTGGAAATAAAATGAGGTTTCGGGAAATCCCGATTATTCCAACTCTGCCCCGGATTCTTACTTTGCGTCCGACAAAGGCACCCTTCAATGTACTCGAGTCGCACGGATCAACAGTGGGCTTGCCAATTTCATTCAGATTTGTCGATGCATTAAGACCCAAATATGGTCACGGAATGCCGTATAGTCAAAAGGCAAACTATGCCACTTAATCTTTCCTCTCTCATTGAGACATTCCAAGTGTGAGTAGAATTTACACAGTTGAATTTTTACTTTTGGACTAGGAGTGTCATTCAATTCATGTTGTGAAAAAGCTATAAAAATAACTGTCACCCGTAATATCTCAACACATATCCTATCATACCATATACATGTAACATAAATTTTGTCTAGATGTCACTGTAGTTTTCGCAATTTGCCTATATTTACCTTGATTTACTTTAAGATCAACACAATATTTTGTTTTCTTTTCCTGCTTTATGAATATGAGGTACTCAAAACTTTGTATATATATATATAAGACAATAACAGCAAGAGCTACATATGATGGAAAACTTGAAAGAATCCTTAAAATTGCTGATGATTTTTCTTTTTTTATTAAAGTAAGAGAAGAAGTAGATTCATTTATTATCATCAATTGACACTGTATACTGGGTAATATGGTTGGGGGCAGTTCCTCAACCACCCACAGGCGGAAGGTATCGTTCACTGATACCTTCCGCCTGTGAACCACCTTTTTTGCTCGATACACACTACTACAGACTGCTTCTGTCCCAAATGTAGCAAATTAACAAAGACACAAACAGAAATCAAGCTTTCCGAATTCGATTCTAAGTCAGTGCATACATATATGACTCGACATCAACCGGATGTGTGGGACGACCGATCACAAGAAAATATGTGTCCGTGAAAACACTCATTTCAGATTATCTTTTCGGGTTCAAAGGTGACCTAAAATCTTCACTTACCTTACCCAATTACATAACTGTGAAATAGACAATACAGATTCCTTCTTCTTTTTTGTTGTTGCCAGGTTTCAGTTTCTGAACAGCAACGTACATTGAAAACACCCTAGCCCTACCAAGACTGAATAATAAAAATCCCCTACTCTGGACTTTCCGCTAATGTTCCTCTCGCCTTTGCTAACATGTGAAAAACTGTCAACCCGACTTCCGTCGTATATTACGAGACGGTTTACTTCAGAGAAAACACAATTACATACAAGTTACATACAAAAGAATCTTTTCTAAAAGTAATCAGGTAATAAGTTGTTTATTTTCCCACTAATACGTGACACTCAATAACATACTTTTTTACTTTATTTCACAAGGTGCCTTAAATAATGCTATTATTAGTACTCGAACTCTAATTTTGTCTTCGACGTGTTACTAAAAAGAACCGAAACCTACCGGAATCACCAAAACTAAGAAACAATAACCGCAAAATGCTTTCTTTATTGAGAAATCCGAAACAGATAGACTGACAACGTTCCCCAAATAACTAAAAAATAAACGAATCGAAAAACAAGAAAGGTAGGTTGTTGGAACGTTTGTTATTGACAAAACAATACATCCACAGATATTTCGACCCAACGGTCTTTTAAGTGAACAGACAGAAAAGAATAAACGTTTACACAAAAAAAAGGAAAACAATGTCGGTTGGTCTGTGGAACTTCTCATGTTAGACAAAGCAAAGATTCTTTTTTGCAACAACTGAAATTTTTGTTTTAAACTAAGTGTATTGATATGTTTGTCTATGAATGTTTTATAAACTATCAAAGTACAGGAAAGGTTAGATTATGAAACAAACAATACGAAACATTCACAGGCGGTGCGTCGACTGCATTAATAGCATTTGTAGTGTACAAATAATGACAAGACAATGAAAGGAACTTAGCTGAGTAGGCGGCTTTGACTTGGATCATGTGTGTGTGTGTGTGTGTGTGTGTGTGTGTGTGTGTGTGAGTGTGTTTGTTTTGTTTCTTTAAATTCTTTTTATGTGTTGTGCGTTTGACTGAATAAAACATCCATAAAATCCATTAAAAAACCCATTAAAAAACCACACGTACTCAATTAGCTTAGTAGGCATTACATCAGTCAGGATGTCATGGTCGCAAAAGTTCTAAAATCTAACCTTCTTGATTTTTTAAATAGATAAAACAATCCCTCTCGGATGTCACTGAAAAAAATCTTGTAAAAATAAATAAAACCTTACTCAATTTGTGTTCTCGTCCTTACTCTTATGTTGGACAACCGAAATCAGTCTCGGTGATTTAGATGATTTATGTGCAACCTGAACATAAGACTATCCTCAGCGGATTATGACTTTATTCAGTTATTCTGCAGAAAAACATAAATGCTGGAGAAAAACTGTTTGTTTCTGCAGCATTTCTGCATAATGTCATCTTTTGCGAGAGCAACGTTTTTTTTGCAGTAAAACAGTTTTACTGCAGTAAAATTGAAATCAAGAATGCTGCAGTAAAAGGGTGATGCTGTTTTACTGGAGAAAAAATGTTTACACTTTTTCTTCAGCATTTTGGCATTATTCAGTTATTCTGCAGAAAAACAGAAATGCTGGAGAAAAACTGTCTTTTCTGCAGCATTTCTGCATAATGTCATCTTTTGCCGAAGCAACGGGTTTTTCTGGAGCAAAACATTTTACTGCAGTAAAATTGAAATCAAGAATGCACAGTAAAACGGTGCTGTTGTTTTACTGCAGAAAACCTGTTTACACTTTTTCTGCAGCATTTTGTACTGGCTCATTATAATGTTAGAGCACGCGAGCCCCCCTCTGTCGAGAGATGGACTCATCCATAATTACCAATAGTTGTGAGTGACACGAATGTATTTTGTCTGTCTGACTTCCTTTCCGCCGGAAATTCAAAGTTTCAAATTAAACAATGGCACCTGTCAGCAACATTGTCACATTTTCCCAGACGAACGCAGTAGTCCACTTCGTGTGCGATTTGCTTTAGAAATTGTTCACGTTCGGCTAATTGTGAAGTTGAATATAATGCCCTTATGCTACACGCCTTCTGATTGGTACACTGCGGAACAAACTATTATACTATCCCAGGGGGCGACGAATACAAACGCTACTTTACAAGGTCGTTTGTTTTTCTCCAGAAAAACTGTCACAGACTATTCTGAAGAAAAAGTTAATCGCAATAATACTGCAGAAAACCAAGTAAACATTATGCTTCAGAAAAACTGTTTTACTGCAGTAAAAAACGTTGCTTCGGCGAAAGATGACATTATGCAGAAATGCTGCAGAAAAGACAGTTTTTCTCCAGCATTTCGGTTTTTCTCCAGAATAACTGAATAATGTCATAATCCGCCAAGAGCCAGTACAAAATGCTGCAGAAAAAATGTAAACAGGTTTTCTGCTGAAACAACAGCACCGTTTTATTGCAGCATTCTTGATTTCAATTTTACTGCAGTAAAATGTTTTGCTGCAGAAAAAAACGCTGCTTCGGCGAAAGATGACATTATGCAGAAATGGTGCAGAAAAGAACGTTTTTTCTCTAGCATTTGTCTTTTCTGCAGAATAACTGAATAAAGTCATAATCCGCTAAGGATATAAGACCGCCTTCTTTCACAGCTAGCCGGCGCTATAGTTCCACAGGTATACGCTAGTGCCATGATGTCGTCAGTATCACCGCAGAAATATTATACAGCGGTTGACATATATATATATACAAACATATGGACCAAAAACCGTTTTAAAAAACATGAGGGAAAAAAACACACACAAAGATAAAATAGTATCATATTTGTAGCAAAATGGTCGACGTTTTGCTGAATAAACGAAACAAAACTGACGGGAACATACTTACAGACGACGGGTTTTGACCTGAGACGGACACACACGTGGCAACACAGATTGTCAGTTAGCTGGTTAATCAAGCAATAGAACCGTGGGCGAACGATCAATCTTATATGCTTCACTGTGACAAGAAGAGAAGAGTTTTAAAGGACAGTCGTGGGAAACGACAGGAATTATTTTAATACTAGTGAAAGTCACGATAAGGAAAAGCCAGGCTTTTCCCTGGTTACTGCTACTCGACTGCCCGGTGTGCGTAAAGCGTAATTATGAAAACCCATTGGGTAAACGCGTTACTGACAAAGCCGAAAGGAAAACTTCGCCCGTGCAGTAGGACGGAAACCGGTAATGAAATGCAGTGTAGGCCTATAGGCTATCCTGCGCAGTGTTTGGTGTCATGTGCGGCTAACGCGGACTATATATAGGGACACACAACAATGACTCGATCGAAACTCAGAGTTTGCCAGCGTATACTAGTATTACTACCGACGTGCATCAGTGTGTCAGGATCAGGATCAGGATCGATACATTGCAGGAACCTTTTTAGCCTGCCGGTGTGACGTTTTCATCTTTCGCCGTGTTGATATTTCGCTTCTCGGCCTCGTTGATCTAGTATAAACTCTACACTGAACAAAAAAACACCCTTCGATAGTACTGATGAGCGACCTTGTGTACCTTACATTCATGGGGCCAAATTTGTCCAACCAATTTGTTTTATTTAACTTAGAAATTTGATTCATCCTAAAATGTTTTCCTTCTTACTCAAGGGACGTAACCACTCAGTACACGTTTTCGAAGAATTCGATCTTGGGGGTAAAATCTATTAAATTTTACCACCAATTTTCTTCACATGCAAGAAACTGACATGCTTTTCGTCCATAAATAATTTCACTTCTTAATTTTACCAGGAAACAACATTTCAGTCTTGAGTATATATGTCGAGGGGGAAATACTGATGTACACAGGCGAAAGATGAAATCGTGACACCGGTGCGCGTGCGTGCGTGCGCCGTGTGCGGTACACGGTGTGCGTGCCGCTTGCCGCGTGTGCGTGCCGCGTCAGTGTGTGCGTTCGTGCGTGCATGTGTGTGTGTATGTGTGCCACGGCCCGTCAGTGTGTGTGTGTTTGTGAGTGTGTGTGTGTGTGTTCAAGTTGTGAGTGTGTGTGTGTGTCAGTTCAAGTTCCGTGCATGCGCAGGGCCGGACCAAATGAGTTGTAAGGGGGGGGGGGGGGGGGGGTTCCTCCTTTTTTGGGGGGGCAAATCAACGAAGTGGCGAAGCCACAAGCGCGCGCCTGCAAAGCAGGCGCGCGAACTAGGGGGGTCCGGGGGCATGCTCCCCCGGAACATTTTTGAAAAACGGTTAAAATCTGTGCAATCTGGTGCATTCTGGGGCCTTGTTTTGAGGGTTAAGGCCTGTCAGTGTGAGTTGGTGGGGGGGGGGGGGTACCTTTTTCTCATCGGATTTCACATTGAATAAAATTTGTTAGAGACACACACAAAATTTATTTTAAAAAAAACAACTAAAAAAAAAACACTCAAAGCAAGGTACATGCTTTTTCCAGGGGTGGGGATCCGGAACCCCTGGACCCCCCCCCCCCCCCTGGGTCCGGCCCTGATGCGTGCATGAGAGATTTGGTTTTACTTGACATGATTTGTACACCGTCCTTTCTTTACTGAGTAGAAATCTCAGTAACGAGAGAGAAATAAATCCCATGGTTTTCCACCATGCAGTGTCAGTCTCTTCTGTGTTGTTTCAGTGAAGTATTGTGCTGGGGTAACCGTGAAGTAACCTTCTAAGTGCTTTATCTTCCAGTCAAAGAACTCAGCCTGCAGAACAATTTCATTTGAAGGCCGGTTGATGTTCAAATCGCAGTTTCAACTTGACCAGTAAGTCTAAGCTCTAGTGCTCGATTGTAATCTTTACTTTTTTATTTAATAAAAAGAGTCTTTTTGCTTAAAGTATCAGGCGAAGAAACATAATTATTATTTGCGTAAATAAATCTTCTCTTGTTTTTCTATCTTTTTTATTTTATTTTTTTTTTTACGTGACACTGACAGGGAATGCGCGGGCTGAACTCAGATGTGCATATTTTCGAAAGAAAAAAGCATCACAACGTATGAGTGTATGAATTTTCCGCTCAAAATGATGCGGCCTTTTTCTTTAAAAGCATGTACATCGAAGCTCACTTTTCCGCTTCTGGTCCACTGTGACGCCATGATCGCTTGCCTCAACTGTCGCGAACTGATTCACTGGTCGCCTGCCTCGGATTAAAGTGGCGCAACCCTTCAACGACCAATACCCCAAACAACTATGAACAGAGACAGACAAACACTCCGTGAAACACAGGATGCTAACACAGACAGACACAGTCACTGAGCACAGACATAATAAACACACTGACACACACGGCGGCACAGACACACACACACACACACACGCACACACACACACATACACACACATATAGATAGAGTAAAACTGTAAGCATAATAGTAATACCATAATTGTATTAGTATCAAAAGCAAGCAACATATTTTATATCATTCACGTTCAAAAACAAAACGGGTATTTCAATTTTATTCAGCGAAAAGAGTGATACTGTACATCATGTGTTAGTTGATATGTAGGCTATATATATGTGATACGTATTATTCATGTATGTATAGACATCACATATAATTCATATTTCCTATCTTTTCTTGATTCCTTTTTTTTTTTTTTTTTTTTTACAGCTTCTTTTCTCGTACGTCTATTGTTTTTTGTACATTAACATAATGAACTCAGTGAAAATTACTTTATTGTCAAAGTGAAACATGTAAAAATTATAGATCTATAACATCATTTTAAAACAATGAAAACATAACACAAGTGCTTTGTGTTATCTCGCACATCAATAATGACAAAACAAAGCACACTTCTGTGTGCATACAATAGAAAACATGTACAATTGAAACAACAAATAATGGCAAGCAGTGAACAATTGCATGTCGGTTTGGCAACATTTTCAAACAGTGTTAGGCAATATACAATGACATTCAAAAGTCAAATCATGAGTCGTACATATTCATTTAACATTTTACGAAACGAACTTTACAGCAGATATATACATTGTTATTGCAATAACAGAGGAACACATACAATCATAGAACACCATCAGTCTGTCCTCAGACCACAAAGGAGCCTGCATATCCGCTCGTCCTTCTTCTTCTTCTTCTTCCCGTGGGGGACCGGATCCAATTTCTTGGATGTTGAAGGTCCCGCGTCCACAGTTCCTTTGCCAAACAATCGGACAATCTTTAGATTCAACCAGCGAGCTTGACATTGTTATTATATAATTATCAGGATGATAGGGGATCAGGGGCGGATCACATCATTCTTAAGGGGGGGGGGGGGGGTCCAAATTTATTTTGGGGACAATTCGACGACGCGAAGCGTTTAGTTGAGGGCGCAAAGCGTTCGAACCTCCTGGGGGTGTCCGGGGACGTGCCTCCTCCCACCCCCTCAGAAAATGTTGATAAAAACGAGGAAAATGAAGCAATCTGAGCCAAGAAACTTCCCCTAATACACCTTCCAAAAAGTATCTTAAATAAAACAAATAGGATCAAAACAAGGATAAATGACCGATCTGGTGCAACCTTAGCCAACAAATTACCCTACTACTTTTCGAAACCGCCACTTAGAGGACAAAGGCCGGATCCTAGGGGAGTCCGAGATCATGCCCCCCCCCCCCCCCCCCCCCCCCCCCCGGGAAAATTTTGATAAAAATCAAGGAAAATGGAGCAAACTCAGCCATCAGTTTTTCTTTATTTTCCCCCTAAAATTTCTTCTTTTTTTCTCTCTCCATTTTCCTTTTTTAAGTAGGGTGTGTGTGGGGTGGGGGTATTCTGATAATCCTCGCTCCACGGCTATCGCCAGTTGTCTCTCTGACCGGACGCGACAGTCCTACGCGAATCTATCAAAACCAGAATACAGAGTGATCTCCCATATGTTGTTCACGAGCAGTGTTCGCGAGACGAAAATGATTGCAGATTGGCCGACTTCGACAGTGATCTCTGTTCTGTTCTTCTTCTTCTTCTTGCGTTCGCCGTCACACCATCAGTTTAGTCTGCGAGACGAATGACGTCGTGGCTTCCAGGTCTTGTCTGCTCCCATAGAGTTTGGTGCGGAGAGGGACTGATGCTGGCCACACTTTGTCTCTGATTGGTTTGAGTTGGGGGCATGTCATTAAGACATGTTATGGAGTCTGGTCTTCCAGACCACAGGGACAGGTTGGTGATGGGGTCACCTTCAGCTTCCTGAACATGTGGGCGTTGAGGCGACAGTGACCAGTTCGTAGTCGCATGATCACTACTTGCTGCCATCGTTCTAGGAGATGATATGCGTCTCTCGTGGATTGTGGTCGCATTGCTACCTTCACGAGGTTTTTCTTTTCAGCGAAGCTGACCAGGTTGTCTGGTTGTTCCTCCCTGGCACCGAGTTTGGCGAGCTCATCAGCTGTTTCATTGCCTGGAATTCCGCAGTGTGCTGGAACCCATTGCAGGACTACTCGTCGAGTCTTGGCAAGCTCCTGGAGTTTCTCCATCAGACGAGGAAGTTTGTTTCCTGCAAGGGCTTCCAAGGCAGACAGTGCATCAGAGAAGAAAACAACTTGGGGGCATTGGCTTTCCGATTCATGAATCATGGAGGCTGCTTGCATGATGGCCTGAACTTCTGCTGCATAGTTTGAGCAGTACTTTCCTGTTGGTATCCCTGCTGTAGAAGTGTGCCTCACAGTTATGATAAAGACATCGTTCTAAGGTCAAAACAAGTCGAAAGTTTGGGACTGCTGCCGGAAGGAGACCGTAATATATGGTTGCATCACTGTAAAAAAAATCGTCTGCTCCAGCGAGCGCCGAAACCAAACGGTTGATTATCACGTGACACTTATGCCATATTTAGAGTTGTTTACACAGTAAATACATCCGCGAAAAATAGCTCGCTTGAAACTGTCTAAAATAAAAATTCCTCTGTAATTTAAAAATTACAAAACACCATGAAAAATCACTATCGGCGATCGCGAATCTGCTTACATCCATAACACATTACAAAAAGCTCTAAATATGTAAAAAAAAATCGGTTTCCTTGCCAGACAAGGACACTCAAGGCTCAGGGAGAGAATGAGCCGAACCCATTTTGACCTGAGGTCAGGATGGGGTGGGGGATGGTTGAGGTGAGGTGATGGAAGGGGCCGCTGTAATTTTACAAAGTATGTACACGTAGTACATTAGAAAAATCGATCTACAGTCTTTGTTCCTGTGGGGCATGTTACAGTCATAAACCAAATACAAAATTAGGTAGACAAAAAATAAAAAAAAATAAAAACAATAACATATCGCCGGTGTAACACGAAATTTTTACTCCACGAAAAATTTACTCCGGAGTAAATATTTCGTACGAAATTCTTACTCCGAGTACACTTTTCGTACGAGAAAAGAACTCCCCAAGGCACGAAAAAATTACTCCCTCCACGAATTTTTTACTCCCCATTTTTTGTTACTTCCAGTAAAAAATCTCGTACGCAAAAATGGGATGCGGGCGAAGGGATAATGCCAATAAGTGATCTCGCGCACACGAATGTCGCGCTACCCTCCTTCTACCCCTTCCACCACAAAGACTAACAGGGGACAAGTATGACGGCTTACTAGTGCCAAAACCTGGGGTTATCCATTATCACGTGATAATTACTAATTAACGCTGTCAGTTACTGTTTTCACTCGTTAGTTACTCATTCACGGGATAATTAGTAATGTTTTCGGGAAAATGACTAATTTTTATTTTTGGCACTAGCAATCCGTCAGGAAATGAGCCAAAACTAAAAATTAGTAATTAACAGGTGAAAGTTAGTAATTTTCACGGGAAAATTAGTATTTTTTACGGGAAAACTAGTAATTAACACGTGAAAATGGTAATTATCAAGGGAAAATTACTAATTTTCCCTTGATAATTACAATTATGAGGTTTTGGCACTAGTAAGCCCTATGACGGCTTACTTGTGCCAAAACCTGGGGTTACCCATTATCACGTGATAATTACTAATTAACGCTGGCAGTTGCTGTTTTCACCTGTTAGTTACTCATTTTCACGGGAAAATTACTAATTTTTAGTTTTGGCACTAGCAATCCGTCAGGAAGTAAGCCAAAACAAAAAATTAGTAATTAACAGGTGAAAGTTAGTAAAGTAATTTTCCCGGGAAAATTAGTAATAAACACGTGAAAATGGAAATTATCAAGGGAAAATTATTAATTGGCTCACGTAAGTGTAGCCTATGCGGTGCTAACTTTTTTCTGTCTGTGCGTGCGTGCATGCGTATACGTGTGTGTGTGTATGTCTGTGGTAGAAACTTTAACATTTGAAGACGTCATATTACATTGACGTCACATTATGACGTAAAAGGGTTAGACGTCACACGAAGGAATTACTGAAAGTCTCGGTCATTGTTATTTTGAGCGGGCTGAGACTAGTTGGCAGTCATGTCCCTGTAAGTAGGCTACATGCAGACAGACAGATCTAGATCTAGTGTCTCGCTTTCTTGCACAGTTTCACCTATATACCGGTTCTCTCGTCAAGCACGAAAAATTTTTACATAACACTAGCTTTTCACTCATTATAACCATGCCAAGATTGTATGCTACGTGCGCAAATAATTCTCTTCTTTACTATTTCTCGGGTCTGTGATCAGATCTCGTTTTCAAAAAACTGTACAAAAAGAGTGGCTTCTGCAAACAACTGCCTCTTCAAGTAGTTGTGAACGGCAGGGGCCTTTTGAAGAAGAATTTCTTCCGCAGAGTGCTGAAAAAAGCAGGCGACTGTTTGTACACTCTGCCGTCTGCCTGCAGAATGTCCAGGCTCGCCACGGAGTTGTTCACGGCCAGCAGAATTTCCTGGATGTCAAACCTGAGGGAGAGAGTTGGAGAGAAAGAGGAGAAAAAAGAGACATTATGTTCTGTTACTAGGTTTTAAGGTTTCGAGGTTTTAGGTCAATATCGGGTCCTCTAGGGACCAGGGGACACGGAGTAAATATTTACAAATTACCACACACACAACATATTCCACACAACCAAAACGCATAATGTAAGCATTAAATTGACTGAACCCTAGCATGTTGGTCGGCTGTTTAAAAAATAAAACTAGTCAGCCAACTTTCCAGACTCTTGGGCTCAGCTTAGGAATAGTGATGTGTGTACGCGTGTACGCCTCTGTGTGGCGTGTGTGTGTGTGTGTGTGTGTGTGTGCGCGCGCATGTGTGTGTGTGCGCGTGTGACTCAGTGTATATGTACCTGTGCCCATATTTCATCAGTCCCACAGCCAGTGTCTGTATGAAGACAGATCCAGATGAAGGGCTCCTATAGGACTCGTATCCAGGGACAGTGGAGTAGCTCAGAAGAAAGTCGCTATCTTCCGGAATCAGCGTTGGTTCCGCTCGACCTGTTGATACGTCAATATCCTCTGCGTCCATCGGGCGAAATCCTTAAATGATTTTAAAAGAAGAAAATGGAAGAAAGAAAAGAATAAGAATCCATTTCCAACCAACCAACAAACCAACCAACAAGCGAAAAGGAAGACAAGCGAAAAGAAAGGGAGGTGGAGGGTGGGGGGGGGGGGGGGGGGGGGGGGGGCAGCAACAACAAAACAAAGGGGGAAAAAAAGAAGAAAAAATCAAGCAAAATAACAATAAGCGTAACGATAAAGTGTCCCTGAGCCCTTGTTCCTACGTAACTTTCACCAGTGGGACATTTCATTTACCATTCAATAACGAAGGCCTTAATGGTGCCGGGACGTATTTTCATAGCCTGAAAAATGTGCCTAAGTTGCCATAACGGTTCAGTCAAATTACAGAAAATTAGGGATACCCATGCGGTCTTTCAACATGTTGACGTTCAACTTGACTCCTGCCGTTTCAACAGGTCAGATTTACATTTTACTTGAACGGTGATGACGCCGATGCTGATCTTATCGGCACAACATGCCGCGAAACAAGGAAGTAAAAACTGAAACTGAATAGTCCGCGTTGTCGCTAATTGGGAAGCCTGGATTACATTAAAAGCGCTCGGCCAAGCACATTATGCCTTCATTCAAGAATAGTCTACCCAATTTCATACACTAACAGAACTTTGAAAGCAAGGGAAATTATTCGCCACTGCCTATGCTCAAGACGCTTATCGGCGCACCGCGTCCTCATTATTTACATTTAATCAAGTTTTGACTAAATGTTTAACTTGACTAAATGTTTTAACATAGACGGGGAATCGAGACGAGGGTTGTGGTGTGTGTGTGTGTGTGTGTGGCTGTGTGCGTGTAGAATGATTCCAAGACAACTACTGGACCGATCTTATTGAAACTTTACATGAGAGTTCATGGGTATAATATCCCCAGAACATTTTTTCTTTTTTGGAAAAAATATCACTGATGACGTCATATCCGGCTTTTCGCACTATCACGCCCTCATTTTTTAATCAAATTGATTGACATTTTGGTCAAGCAATCTTTGACTCAGTCCGGACTATGGGATTGCTATTCAGCTTGGAAGTTTAGATAATAGTTAATAAGTTTGGTCATTAAAAATCTGAAAATTGTAATTAAAAATAATTTCATCTTACTCTTCACCATTTTCTGATTCCCAAAAACATATAAATATGTTATATTCGGATTAAAAACAAGCTACGAGAATACAAAATATGTAAATATGATTAAAATAAAATTTCCGAAATCGATTTAAAAACAATTTGATCTTATTTCTTGTTGATTTCTGATTCCAAAAACATATAGATATGTTATGTTCGGATGAAAAACAAGCTCAGAAAGTTAAAAAAAAAAAATGAGAGAGATACAAAAAAGCGTGCTATGCAGCTCAGCGTACAAGACCACTACCACACTAAACGGGCTCGTCAATTTCAATGCCATTTCAATTTCATTTTGTGACTTCGACAGCTTGACTAAATGTAGTAATTTCGCCTTACGCGACTTGTTGCTTCTCCGGCCTTACTTCTTCGCCCCTTAAAACAGTGAACTCGTAAACATGCAGTGGTACATTTCAAACTCAGTTTTCTTAAAAATCAGACAGGTTTTGTATGCTTGGCGTATGTGTTCCACTGTTCACGTTCATTTTGATAAATCATGATAGGTATGGAGTTTTTGTGTGTGTAAGTTAATCATTGCAGGTGCTTCTTAATCATTATTACGTTAAAGTGAATGTCCCTGATTAGACTTCTTGAGGTCAAATTCAGCGTAATATATTTTCTAAAGAGAGCCGTGGGCAGGCGAGCTTTGCCATTCAGCACTAGTATTTTCAACAGGTCTTACCCTTTTGTTTGTCGTTTCCTTGACAAGCTTGCACGAAGAATAACTTGGGCTTTCCCGCCAATGAAGGGCAGTATTGTGGCTTCATGGCAGAAGTTAGGTCCTCTATCGGAACAGCCTTGCCGTTGTTGCCGTAAACCTTGCCCTGGCGACCGTGAGAGAGGATGCAGCAGACAAAGGAATCGTACTGGGAATGGTCTTGACTCGCCACGCGTTCCATGATATCACGCATTTCCGTGTCACTGACATCGGTGTGTTGCTCCACCTCAAAACCAAAATACTTGAGTACGCACGCCAACAAACCTGAAGAGGAACAAGACAAAGGTAAACTAAAAGGTACTATTCAGAAGCTATCATTTTTAAGGAACGGTTATCTATTTGTGCTTACTGAAACTTAACAAATCGTTACATCAGAACATAATGTTTTGCATAAACAGCGTTAGCAGATATGTCCCTGAAGTCATTTCATAGGAAGTGCAGCACTATCATAGAGTGCCCTTTTTTTTTTAGCATACATGTATCTCATGCAGACTTTGCTTTTTTGCGATAAATGTATTATCTCAAGTATACACATGTTTAATTATTATCAAATTTACGACTAATCAACCTCGGCTGCTTACCCGAAGGTACACTTAACTTTTTTTTCAGCCACAAGTACTTGTGTTTCTATTAGGTCTGCTGTCTGTATCATACCTTTTGAGCCGATCACAGTTCAGTTTTCAAGCAGTGTTGCAAAAAGACACAAAACATCCATTTTATATTTTATGGACCAAAAGTGACTTTTTGTGATAGTTGCTATTGTAACTGGACACATCAACTTTCTCTGTATTGTATCTAACAGAACTCGTACGTTCAACTATCAGCAAAAGATGTCACAATTAAACAGTTTATGGCCACTAAGATTGTCCACATTTAACATAACCCTTTCTTTGGTATTTAAAAAACAAACATTTTCTGGCCATTACACTGAAAGCTTGATAAGTTTAAAGGTCAGCCTGAACAAAGAACTTGAGCGGGTGACGGATTGTATCACAATCGGTGACTAACTTTGATTTGTTAAAGAAATGCTATAGAATGGACCAACACGGTTTCAAATCGCCACATAAACTACGCAATTGTGTTTCGGATGCGTAGTTGTGTTAGCACGCACAAGGAAGGATAAATGTGCCAGAAAACTCTAAAATGGCTTCCTCACTTTTATAGCCTGCGGTCTCATTAAATCGGGTTCACCCAGATATGTACGTGCACTAAACAGGTGTTCCTCTTGGTACATCGATTGCTTGCTGATTAACTGATTGGGTAATGGTTGCTTGCTCGCTCGCTTGCTTGATTTATTAAAAATGAAAAGCTGCCTGAGCTTATGAGATGAGTCATACGTCTCCGATTGTTTGTTTGATTGTTCTGCGCAAGACTCAAATACAACCACAACACTCATCTCACAATCCATCAGAAATGATTATCTTATTTCAGCGAGTTGTATACAACTGACACTTGCTCAGGACAATATATACATACGTTGATCAATTTCATTCCCAGGTCTGTATGCCAATACCCCAGAGTCGAGAAAGGTGTTGCTTATTATCACGACCTTTCCTGAAACATTAATCCACAATCAAGTTACAAGGGCCAAACATAATGTATGTGGATGTTGTAACTTTCACATTGAATACTACATTTTCCGTTTGAAATCGGAAGTTTGGGGAGGGTGTACAGTTTTGTACTGTAGAAACACATTTCCATGACATTTTCATACCAAGGGAATTGTCGCCATTTCAACGAAGATCTGATCCTGCACAGGGTACAATTCCCATTAATCGCCCACCCACTGCTTTGGTGAAAAAGTGTGCATAAAAGGGGAAAGGGGGGGGGGGGGGCGGGGTTGTTTACAAGGTACTTTACAGTAGTTGTCTCAAAGTTTGGGGTTGACGTTTACATGATACTGGGTGGTTACAAGCTAGGTACATGGAGCCATTTCTTGAGAAAGTTTTCATGTTATAAGGCGTTTGTTGTCTGAACTACACCTCCTTCAAAATGGCTCTTGTAAAACACAACTGACTGACGGAGAGAAAGAACCTGTAATGATGAGTTTCGTACATGGTAACACTTCCCATTTGGATTCGAATCTTCCAGAACAACACTAGCGGAAATAGTGAGCATATAGCCTATTTCTTAGTTACAAACTGCGACAAACATTTTTGATTGTGACAATTATGACATCGTTTGAAAATCTGAGCATTCGTCCTTATATTTAAGTCAAATGTAAAAAAAATATGCAGCTCTCCAGTTCTTCTGTTGCATTGGAGAATGATAGATGTATATATATATATATATATATATATATAGGCAGGGAGGCAGGCACACAGACAGACATACAGACAGACAGACGGGCGGACGGACAGAAATACTAACAGACTTTAAAAAAAACTGTATCCTATTATTGTTTACATAATATAGCAATTCATACACAAATTATTTCATTTATTTTTTCCATTCTGAATAATAATGTTTTTATTTATTTATGTGGGATTGTTGTGTGTGTGTGTGTTCACTTTCTGGATTGAAGCCATTAATCGGATGCCACAAGGTTTTTGCTGACACTGCCAAGAAGTACAATTCAAAAATTCAAAGTTTTAATGTTAGCTTACCCCATCATCGTGAAAATCATTCTGAACATTTGGAGCAATACCCCGAGACACTGAAAGACAACCAAGCCGTCATGTAACCCCCTCAAAACTCACGAAGAAATTTAGACACCGAATTCGGTATGAGATATAACCCGGCGACACATGCCGCACTAGGTATTGCATACTTGATAACATAACTGCGCAAGACATCCAGAAAAGAGCCCTGTACTAAATAGGCAATTGATAGTATTTCGTATTGTGTGCGCAAGATGCTTAGTTTTGCTTATGTTGATATTTTGTGATTTTTTAATTTGTTTGTTTGTTTGTTCGTTCATGGGCTGAAACTCCCACGGCTTTTACGTGTATGACCGTTTTTACCCCGCCATTTAGGCAGCCATACGCCGCTTTCGGAGGAAGCATGCTGGGTATTTTCGTGTTTCTATAACCCACCGAACTCTGACATGGATTACAGGATCTTTTTCGTGTGCACTTGGTCTTGTGCTTGCGTGTACACACGGGGGTGTTCGGACACCGAGGAGAGTCTGCACACAAAGTTGACACTGAGAAATAAATCTCTCGCCGAACGTGGGGACGAACTCACGCCGACTGAGCTACATCCCCGCCCTATTTTTTTTTTTAATTTGAAACTCAGGCTTTGGACGGGTCGATTTTTGGCGTATCCTCCCACAAACTTGTCATATGAACAAATAGATGGATATCTTAATCTATAAAGTATTATTAATAGCTGAAGCAAATGCCTTTACAGCATTGACAGTTTCAAAAATAAGACGCACACAATTATTAATTTGTGGAAATAACATATATAGAAACTAAACATGCAGAAATATGTTTGTTGCAGCACAGTTCAGACAGACAAGCAGACAGACAAACAAATAGTTATAGAGGTTAGGAAGGCATGTATACATTGTGTCTTTGTCATTGTATAGTAATGTATGGGTAATTGAACTTAAATTTGATACAGTCATAAAAAAATGAATTCACAATACCTCGAGATCCAGTAGCAATTGGGTAACCTGTTAATAAATGAAAACAATGTTAGCAAATCTCAAAACCGAAAGGATTAGAGTTCTGGTCTCTCTCTATCTCTCTCTCTCTCTCTCTCTCTCTCTCTCTCTCTCTCTCTCTCTCTCTCTCTCTCTCTCTCTCTCTCTCTCTCTCTCTCTCTCTCTCTCTCTCTTCCATCTCTCTCTCTTGATTATTGATTACTTTTGCTGTTTTAAAGTAATTTTTCTTTTTTTCTTTTTTTCTTTTCTTCTTAAAACGTGAAAACACTGTTTTGAGATTTATCATGAGTAATGGTTCTACCTCATGGCCCACAAAAGAGGGTCTTCGTATTGGACACCTTAATATCAACCATGCAATTAATAAATTACACGAAGTTTCCACCATGCTTTTAAACTCAGGAACACATTTTCATGTTATGGGGTTTACAGAATCAAGACTATCTGACACGATTTCGGATTCTGAGGTTTGTGTTCCAGGTTACAGTGTTGTACGCAGAAACCCCCAACAATGTAAAGAAACTGGATTGCTTGTGTATATAAGTGAATCATTGACCTACACACGTTTAACACATTTAGAACAGTTTGTGGAATCCGTCTGGATCGAGGTCAAATTAAACAAGTCGCGTAAGGCGAAAATACAATATTTAGTCAAGTAGCTGTCGAACTCACAGAATGAAACTGAACGCAATGCCATTTTTCAGCAAGACCGTATACTCGTAGCATCGTCAGTCCACCGCTCATGGCAAAGGCAGTGAAATTGACAAGAAGAGCGGGGTAGTAGTTGCGCTAAGAAGGATAGCACGCTTTTCTGTACCTCTCTTTGTTTTAACTTTCTGAGCGTGTTTTTAATCCAAACATATCATATCTATATGTTTTTGGAATCAGGAACCGACAAGGAATAAGATGAAAGTGTTTTTAAATTGATTTTGACAATTTAATTTTGATAATAATTTTTATATATTTAATTTTCAGAGCTTGTTTTTAATCCGAATATAACATATTTATATGTTTTTGGAATCAGCAAATGATGGAGAATAAGATAAACGTAAATTTAAATCGTTTTATTAATTTTTATTTTTTTTTACAATTTTCAGATTTTTAATGACCAAAGTCATTAATTAATTTTTAAGCCACCAAGCTGAAATGCAATACCGAAGTCCGGGCTTTGTCGAAGATTACTTGACCAAAATTTCAACTAATTTGGTTGAAAAATGAGAGCGTGACAGTGCCGCCTCAACTTTCACGAAAAGCCGAATATGACGTCATCAAAGACATTAACACAAAAATGAAAAAAACGTATGGGGATATCATACCCAGGAACTCTCATGTCAAATTTCATAAAGATCGGTCTAGTAGTTTAGTCTGAATCGCTCTACACACAAACACACACACACACAGACAGACAGACACACAAACACACACACACACGCACATACACCACGACCCTCGTTTCGATTCCCCCTCGATGTTAAAATATTTAGTCAAAACTTGACTAAATATAAAAAGGCACCTCCAATACTCATTGGTTTCTGCTATAGAAATCCAGCAGAACGTGTAAACTGGACGGACAAATGTTCACATATGTTAGATGCTGCTTTGTTAGAATCAAAAGAAACCATTCTCTTAGGAGATTTTAATATTGATTTATTAAAACAAAATAAACCATGGTTAGATATGTTCAACCTTTATGATCTCAAACAAGTCGTGAACACCCCTACTAGGGTTACTGCATCTACAAGCACTTTGATAGATCATGTCTATGTTTCTAACACCCGTAACGTTGCAGAAGTTTGTGTTCCAACCAGCGGCTGTAGTGATCATTTTCCTGTTTGTCTCACGTGGTCAAGAAAGGGTGTAAAAATCCCCAAAGTTGGTCACAAGACAGTAAAGTACCGCTCCTTTACTAAATTTAACGAGAACGCTTTTCTTGTAGACTTAAGTAATTCTTCTCTAGCTCTCTCTGATGTTTATAATTATACGGATCCTGATGATGCAATAACACACTGGATAAATGTCTTTACAGAAATATACGATAAACATGCCCCGTGGAGAATTAAGAGAGTCAAGCAAATAGTAAAACCTAAATGGTTTGATACTGAATTACAAGATGCTATTGGCCATCGTGATTTCTTAAAATCAGTTGGCAAGGAAGCAGAGTATAGAGAACAGAGAAATAAAGTAAACTCACTTAAACGAACAAAAAAGATTAAGTACTTTCATGACCTAGCGTCATCAAAGCAAAATTCAAAGAATATATGGAAAGCAATAAATGAACTTACAAATAAAACGATTGCCAGTCATTCAAGTTGTGTTAAGGACATATCCCCTGATGATTTAAACACGCATTTTTCTAAAATAGCTGAAAAAATTATTACAAATGACAAATCCAATTTGAACAATTTGAAAGTGTTAGAAGAATATTGTGAGTCGAAACAAGTTTCAAGTCAAGCGAATATTCCTCTACTTACAGTACCTGAAGTTTTTTACGCACTTACACACCTTAAGCAAACAGACTCCCGGGGAATCGACGGCCTCGATGGTAGGATTCTTAAATTGTCAGCCCCTGTAATTTCTTAAACACTCACTTACCTTTATAATCTTTGTTTAGACAAAAATTATTTCCCAGTCGCCCTGAAACAGGCTAAAGTCATTCCTCTGTTTAAATCAGGTGATAAAAAAGACCCATCAAACTATAGGCCAATTTCAATATTGTCTGTTTTATCAAAACCACTTGAAAAACACATTAACAAACATATTCTAATGCATCTTAACCAAAACAATTTACTTCACCCTAAACAATCGGGTTTTAGAGCTAACCATTCCTGCCATACTGCCTTAGTTTCTCTTGTTGATCAATGGCTGGAGAAAATAAACGACAATGAATTCTGTGGTGCCATTTTTGTTGATTTTGCCTTTGACGTTATTGATCACACGTTATTACTGAGAAAATTTGCATTGTATGGCGTCGGAATCGAAACTGTCAAACTTATTAGTTCATTTCTCACCGGCAGACAACAGACTGTACTAACAAACGCCTCGGCGTCGAGCATGCAAGAAGTAAAATACGGTGTACCACAATGATCGGTTTTAGGACCCCTCCTCTTCTCTATATACATTAATGACCTCCCCCTACATATTCAAAATGTATGTGAACTTTTTGCAGATGACACCACAATTCACTCCAGCAACACAAATGTAACTCGCTTATCAGAATCACTTCAAAGGAGTTTAAACCAGTTGACAGAGTGGACTGAACTAAACCATATGTCTCTTAACCCACAGAAAACCAAATATATGGTCATAACAACAAGACAAAAACGCCAGAATATTTGTTCAGCTGGTCCTGCTTTAATGATAGATGGTGAAATAGTGGAAAAAGTCGACCATCACAAACTGCTGGGTGTTAATATCGATAACAACTTGTCTTGGTCAACCCCCCTGGCGCAACTTAGTAAAGTGGTGTCTAAGAAAGTGTATCTCTTATCTAGAATTAAACACTTCCTGAACTGCCAAACCAGAAAGTTATTCTTCATTGCTCATATTCAATCTGTTATTGATTACGCATCCACTCTATGGGACTCCGCAAGTGAAAATTCCTTAAAACCACTCAGCAGATTACATAAAAGAGCGCTAAAAGTAGTATTACTAAAGCACACTACCCTCACAGAGTTAGACTACATACATTTAGGGATCTTACCTCTAAAGTCAAGACTGCTTTTTAACAAAGGAATCTTTATGCATAAAATTATATCCGAAACTCTACCCCAAACCATTTGTTCAAAGTTCTCTTTGAAGAATTCACACCACCTTATGAAATTTAACACTCCTCTTCCTAGGATAGACTTATTTAAGTCTAGTCTAGTTTATTCAGGTGGCCGTCTCTGGAACGCTCTTCCGAATGCCTTACGGAAAGCTACCAGCACAGATTCTTTCAAAAACAAATATACTGTTCAAAAAAAGAAACGCATAGTTGCTACTTGCCAAATTTGTTTTATTTTTCGAAAAAATTAACAGAAAATCCAATATTTAGATTATTTGTTTGAAATTTGGTATGGACACAGTTGAATGCACACACAGTTCATTTGCATCTTCAAATCAATCAGTCAATCAATACGATTGGGTGCCGAGGCTGTCAAGTCAGTAGGGGGTGTGACTGCCTTGAGCAGCAACAACTGCCCGGCACCTTCTGGGCATGGACTGGATCAGATGCCGGATATCTTGCTGTGGGATGGTGTCCCACTCCTACTGAAGTGCCTGCAATAGATCGCGGTGATTTGCCGGCGCTTCTTCTCGCCTGCGCACACGTCTGTCCAATTCATCCCAGAGGTGTTCTATCGGGTTCATGTCTGGCGACATGGATGGCCAGGGAAGCACCTGGACATGGTGGTCGGTGAGGAACTGGGTGGTGAGTCGTGCTGTGTGCGGGCGAGCGTTGTCCTGCTGGAATATGGCATCCTGGTCAGCCAGAAGAGGAAGGGCGTGTGGGCGCAGAATTTCCTCCACGTATCGCTGGGCAGTTATGCGCCCTGGGACGTGCACCAGGGTGCTCCTTCCAGCGGTATTGATCGCCCCCCACACCATGACGCCTCCACTACCATGAACGGGTGCCTCATCCACACAGTTGGGCGCGTAACGTTAGTTTACTCTCCGGTAGACCCTCCTCCGACCATCATGTCGCTGGAGCAGGAAGTGGGACTCGTCGCTGAACCACACGTGTCTCCAGTGATTCCGGACGGTCCAGCGAAGGTGCTGGTTGTCCCACTGCACTCGGTTCTGGCGATGGCGGCGGGTGAGGACAGCTCCTCTGTGAGGTCTACGAGCTCTCAAACCAGCTTCATGCAGGCGGTTCCGCACGGTCTGGTCCGATAATCGGTGTGGCCCGGGGAGAGCCTGGACAGAAGATGAGGCCGACAGGAAACGATTCCGGAGGTGGCGGAGCCGTATGAAGCGGTCGTGAGCAGCAGTTGTCGCCCTTGGTCTTCCCGCTCGTGGCAAGTCAGCAACGGAGCCAGTGGCTTGAAACCTGACCCACAGTCTACTGATGGTGCTCTGGGACACGTGGAAGTGCCTGGCGATTGCACTTTGACTTTGGCCTGCTTGTAAACGACCCAATGCAATTTGGCGGTCTTCTCTGCTCAATCGGGCCATCTTTCGTCGCTGAATTGTCGTCTGATTTCTTTGTGGCGAACAATCCGCTTTTATGGGTTTTGGAAGACATGGTGAGAGCTCAATATTCCCCGAGTTTCACGAGATTACACTGAAGCATGACGAGTGGTCATGCCAAATGAGCAATTTTGACATTGTAGCCACTGATAACGCATGCGTCACGTGCAGAGCTCACTTGTGGCAATGGACGAAAGGTCGACGACCAGATAAACATTTTCTGCAGTTTGGTGGATATCCTTGTAGCCATATAACTAAATTAACCAAATATTACAAGCTATGCGTTTCTTTTTTTGAACAGTATATATATCCCATTTAATGAAAATAGTATATTCTTGATTGTTATGTCCTTTGGGACACAGTCACTCACTTTTGATTTATTGGTTTGTTCACGAAATTATGATGTTCTGCATAATATCCATTGTCTTACAGAGTTGATGTACTATTGCATAGTATTCTGACTCTAATTGACTTGCAAATTTTTGCTTTGCACCTTGTCATGAACATTTATAAACTACAATGTTTCATATAATGCACTTATGTACATAAACTTATACTGTTTTACTAATTATGTAAGTATGTAGTAGTAGTTATTATAGTAGATTTAGTCCCTCTTTAGGGCGAGGGCCAGATGCAAAAAAGTATACCAATGCTTATTCTGTTACCCTCGTAAAATAAAGAATTGTCATTGTCATTGTCATTGTCATTGTCTCTGTCTTTCTTTCCATCTCTCTCTCTGTCTCTGTCTCTTGATGGAATTTGTGTGAGTGTGAGTTCGCAAACAGAAAGAACGAAGTCGATGGAAATATCAAAGCAAACGAACAAGCGTGCATATGTTGAACAAAAACAAATGAAACAAACAACAACATGTAAACAAAATAAGCCAACAAAAACAAACAAGCCTTGCTGACTTTCTGATGACTACGACGTGGCATTGGTTTAGTCTTCATAAACACACAAACAACAGAAACAGAAACTGCATGCCATTTCTTAATGGATAAATGAGGACATGGTCTTAGTCTGCGGTTGCAAGGCATATTCAGTGCAGGCTAACACATAATAATAACCTACATTCGTCAAAAACAAAATGTGAATGAAACTCTAAGAACAATTTAAGTGATTTAGAATTGATACTTCGGGGGAAAAGTTTATCATGATTTTTTCTCGCTGTTTTGTTGTTGTTGTATGTATGATATATTATTTTCTTTTTGGTAGACCGACAGCGTTATCCTTTTGAAAAGCAACAACTCTTCAACTTGAAGATGTAAAGCATTATAATTGTTTCTCGGTAAGTTTTGTCAAACAAACTTAGCTCCCCAAATCCCGGTCATAATTAAACCTTTACCGTGCTTCCTTGGTCGTGGACGACCCAGAGCCTCACAAAAGTGTCTGTGTCTGTAAAACTATGGGGAGTTTTGGATTGAGACTTCGTGTAATCTTCAAACACCCTAGAAGTTTCCTCTCGACCAATTTTTAAAGGAGTATCTTTGTAAACAAACAAATAAACAATGACGTCATGTGACCTACACAGTCCGGATGTTGCGGGTCGTGGACGACCCATACGAAATTAAAGAAGGCATTTTACGGTGTTTATCCCTATTCGGATGGTGTGGGTCGTGTTTGACCCATACTTTTTATGTTGAATCCTTCTTTACGGAAAGTATGGGTTGTACACGTCCCACATCATCCGGACTGTGTAGTCCAAAGCGTGATCCGGTGAAGGTTAAACCATCATTCACTAACCTCTTCTCTGGTCAAGTTGTCATGAGTTGTTTCACCATTGTTAGACCGTATTACGACGTATTTTTGTGAGCATATGATATCAGTATGTCAAAAGTGTTTTGATATGTCTTGTTGAGCTTTGGTACATTTGCGGTAACAATTTGGTTTCAATGTACCCGGTAGTTACACATTTCTTGCCTGTAAAACATCGAATACAAAATAACTCGTATGAAATCCTTATTTATTTCAACGTTTATTTTGTGTTTTTGTGTTCATACACTACTGAAACATTTTGAGTTTCTTCCGTTTTTCATTTTCTTTATTGTTCATGTACCTCAATGGGTGTTTTTATACAAAAAAAATCCTTTGCCGTGCCTTGCACTGCCGCCCACAGCAACCTCCTACATCATCTTCTACTTGTAGGTTAGGCTCCTTATGCATCCACCCAGACTTATTTTTCGCCTAGGCTAGTAACGCCCCTAATCTTTAGATTCAAGAAAAGGCAATTAAAGGCGTGCCTATCCGTACTTCAAACTGGGACGTGCTGGTCAGCAGAGTCTCTTCTCTACATATCCTTTGAAGACGTTAAACGTCTCAATAAACATTTTCAGGACGCAGTCCTAGCCTGTCGGTGAGAGTGTTGCGTAGTTATGATCAGTTCGGTGCTTTCTTCATAAACATCTGCATATGGCAGCAGGAATGCCGCAAAAACTGATACAGCCAAGTGCAGTGAACTTGGCAACCGTACGTATTTATACGAAATGCCGTGTTTCTGATCAGTCTTATCTAGTGGTATGTGTTCAGTTGAGTCAGTCTAAATCAATGCCGTTAAAGTTGGCAACGACAACGATTAAATGAGGGATAGATGATTCGGGCCGTGCCTTTCTTAGTTTCTCATTCATCTTACAAAGCAGGTTTTACAGTTGCTTGTGTGTTTGTTATAGAATGATTCCTGAAGCTATATGTCGTACATTGCGGAATGATTGTTCTGTATGACGTTTATGATTTCACGTCTGGGCGACCATTTCTTGTAATCGTTATTATGTTTCCTGTATGTATGTACTTGGTGACCAGGCATTAATTAAGGTATTAAAACAAGTGGAAGCAGCAGGGCAAGGCTGGCTTATATCTAAAGGCATTCCTAAATCATGTCAGTGTCACAATAGTTGTCTGAAAAAAGGATATCGTTGCTGCAAGCCGAGAGAGAAAAGAAACAAACAGCTTTTTGTTTGATGCAACTATTCTTCTTCTTCTTCTTCAGCGTTCCAGAATTTTTCTGGTTACGTGTGAGCTCGTTTGCCCATTTGGGTTCCCCACACTATACTCTGAGAGCATAGTCAGCTCACTCCGCTTTCGTTGAGTAGGCATGCTGGGTATTTTCGTGTTTTCATAACCCACCGAACTCTGACATGGATTACAGGATCTTTTCCGTGCGCACTAGGTCTTGTGCTTGCGTGTATACACGAAGGGGGATAAGTCACTAGCAGGTCTGCACATGTAAGTTGACCTTGGAGATCGGACAAATCTCCACTCTTAACCCACCAGGCGGCAGCGACCGGGATTCGAACTCACGACCTCCCGATTAGGAGGCCGACGTCTTACCGCCACGCCACTGCGCCCGTCTCGATGCAACTATTCAACACAGTTTTTTTTACCAAATATCCCCAAAACATACGCAGTACTGTCTTGTGGGATGACGCTTGTAATTCCTGATGTCCCGTTCCCAAAAAGTCCGTATAGGAGCAGGGAGACAGAAAATAACTCAGACCTTCGACAAACTTGAATATCGTGCTGTAAGCAGATTTTTGTTTCTTTTTGTTTTGTTTTTGTTTGTGAGGGGGGAGGGGGGGAGGGGTCTTAGAAGGAAATGTCGCATCTAAAATTATTTCCCCAAAACTTCGTTTTAATTGTCTCAAACCATGGTTCTTGTATCAGAAAATAGCATCCGAATATAGTCTTAGCGTAGCAGTAGATTAATATTATCTTTGATGCATGCCGCGCAGGCAATGAAGGCGATGCCTTTCGATTTCAAGGTGACACTCGGTGCATTTAGACGTCGACTGTTTCCTGTTTCTTCTTACAAAGCAGACATGTGTAATAAACTTAAAGACTCGGTATCGAGACTTTACAAACAGGAAACACCATGATATTAAAGGGAAACGCACCGTTTTTGATTAATGACTAAAGAATCTCAAACGTTTGATGTGAGTGGCAAAGAACACCTGTTTAAATTTTAAAAACTGCACGTTAAACAGAATTGCCAAACTGTCAGAATTCGTTGATCACCAAGTGTCACGCCCCCCTCTCAGTCTCTCTCGCACACACACACCTAAACACACACACTTAAACACACACACACACGCACGCACACAAGCACGCACGCACACACGCACGCACGCTTACACACACACACACGCACACACACACGCACACACACACACTGACACACAACTTGAACACAAACACACACACACACTTAATTAATATATCGTCCATAAATCAGAAATGAATATGTGAGAGTAAAAAAACAGCTCACCGCACATTGTTTTAAACATCCCCCATACTTCGGGAAAGGTGTCCAGTGATATGTCTCTCACTTCCGACCCCATCGTGTTGCTTACGACCACACTGTCAGTAACACACTCCTGGCTGTCATTTGCAATCGCCCTGAATGTTCAACAATATGAATGCATTGTAACATGCAATAACACTTAATTTTAAAGTTACATTGTCCGCCAACAGAAGTGTTTTCTTTCGTCAAAACTCACTGTCAAGTTAAGCATAATCTCCCAAAGTTGGAAAAATGCTTAATTTGGTGTCTTCTGCACGAGTCACAGTCATTTTAGTGTGTTTTTAATATTACACCTTTCATTCATTAGTCCCCTGGTGTGGTTGAATGTCCAAGGGAGTCTGTGCAGGGAAACTGTCTCTGAGCGCGAGTAGGAATAAAAACAACAACAACAACAACAACAACAACAACAGCAAACAGAAACAGCAGCATCAACAACAACAACAGCAACAACCACAACAACAACAACAACAGCAAACAGCAACAGCAGCAACAACAACAACAACAGCAACAACCACAACAACAACAACAACAAACAGCAACAACAACAACAGCAACAACAACAACAACAAACAGCAAGCAGCAGCAACAGCAACAGCAACAGCAACAACAACAACAACAACAGTAACTTAGCCTATGAACTTAATTGATTTTTTTTAAAAATCCAAGTCTGTCCAGAAAGCACCCAGACTAGATTTTTGGTAAGCATATATGTGTCCGAGTGCACCGATATTGTTACCCCATTGATGTGAGCCTGGACAGATGTGTGGTGGTGCATATGATCACATAAATAGTGCTTTTAGTTATAATAATAATAATAATAAATGAGCATTTATATAGCGCAACATCATAACTTTACAATTATGCTCTTTGCGCTTGACACATTTAAAATTAAAACACAGTTATACAAGCATTTACATCTACATTCATAGTCAACAACGCTTAATTAAAAGCATACACCATCAAAGATACATTACAAAAGATTCTTCCACTAACTAAATAATAAAAACATGAATAAAAATAGGTAGTGAAAAATCACTAAAACAACAAATAACACTAAAATGCGCTATAGAAATCTCCTTAATAAATAAATAAATAAAAACAACCGCAACATACACCTTTGATTACTGTTCGCGAAAAATCATAATTCTGTAGTTTTAAAGGTTGTTATGGTAAAGTGCAAGCTATAGATGTGGACGAAAGACGCAACACAATGTCGTCTTTCAAATATAATGCGAGACTTTTGGAGATTCTGCCACTGTCCTGGGATTTAATCGGCACTGTGTCAAACAGAAGATGTTTCTTTTTCAACGGCTAAATCAGTAAATTTCAAAAATAGGTAAATAACTGTTTTGTTTTTTTAATATTGCCGTGAGAGGATTCCACTCGCAACATCGCACTCAGTATGTGTCTCTACTATATGGATGACAAGTTAGCGAGATTGTCTTTCGTTTTTTCAGCAAAATGGTAACTCTTTCGCTTCACAAATCGCGACTGAGACACCAGAGTCTCTGGAGACACTAACAGTCTGCTCAACTCAATTTTGGGCCTGCACTATGCACAGCTAGGTAATTGCACACATGAGCACAATGAAGAATTACTGAACCACCGTGAAATAACTCCTCTAGCTGTCAGTCAGAGGACTGCAATTTGGACAAGGCCTACAAGACGTACAACAGGCGGCATTGGTTGCTGCAGTCGTGAAAATTACGCTGAACGGCATTCTTTTGGTGTTTTCATAGAATGTTAGCGCTCAGTCTATGCTGTATTTTGGTCGCTAAAATTCAAGAATAGTGTCAAAAATTAAACTCTCTCTAACGTTCAACGACATGCAGTCATGCGACTTGAAAATGAAAGTAAAGTGAACGGAATGAATCGAATCTCAAAGTCCAAATAAGGCCCTATTGCTTGTCGTTTTCCCTCAGTTTTAACACAAAGCCTCTGTTCTCTCCGTCAGCAAAGTTTGGTACCTTGCCGCAATCGACTGGCTTCTTGAATTTAGAACATTGAGTTTTCTCAGTTGAACATCTCCCTGGATAATTATATTTACCACACTTTTGTTTAACGTTTGAGATTATCAACATTTGATTTACCTTCTCAAAACTCGTCAATACTTCTCGAGTCAGTCCCTGCGACCAAGGTGTGTATTGGCGAGTGTAACTTTATGGTTTTTCCGAAATGCTCGGGCCAAAATTGATGCCCTGTGAACAATTTATGCTGTAATTCAAATTGCATTCGATATTAATACAGTCAACTTTGCTTAACTTAAAAGGTTTGTGAGTGTACAAGAACATGAACTCGTACAACTCCAGGGCGTTTATTTGTCTTAAATCGACATTGGTGACAATAACAAAACTATGAAGTGCCCCATAATTTCACACAGGAGCACACGTGTTGCTATTTATAGTTTCTACTAAGCAAATGAGAAGACTGACAACAGGCCGTGCGTGGAGCACAGATGTCAAAATAAATACACGCCCTTTATTGATCAATTGACGTGGAGATAATTCTAGACTTACCTAACCGGTTGTAAGGCCCGGCGTTCCTGTACTAACAAGAAATTCCTCCGAGGTAGGAAAAACACCCCCGTTGGTCAAAGGGAAATAACCATTCTCACTGCCACCAACTGGCAAGGTTATTTCCCTTTGACCATTAATATGTCCGTCTATAAGTCGTTGTATAATTTTAATCCACCAATAACTCCCTAACCGTGTGTTTGACTGGTCCCAATTTTTGTAAGGACCGTCTCAGGAATGTATAGAACCTGTTCACCAAGTTTGGTGACGATCGGTCCGTTCATTCTTGAGATCTATATGCGAACACAAACACACAAACAAACAAACACACAAACAAACACATAGAGCGAATCCTATACACACCCCTATACCGGGGGTGTAAAAATAGAATACGGGATTGTGGGAAAGCTGTTCAAGGGCACTCACGCACTATATTTGATTTTTACAGAATACAGAATGCAAAATACAGAATCTTTAATTGCCCAAGGTTGGGAATTTGTGATGACATTGCGGTTAAGAAACATTTCAATCCAGCCATATATATACACCAACACCCGCATCATTTATATATACAAACTGATCAACTTCATTAAAGACATTAAAGGCACAGTAAACCTCCCGTAAACCATCACAGATACTGTCAGGCTTTTACACACAGTACAAACACCCTTTCATTTAAACACTCACCACTTGAGAACATCCTAGGTGCCCTCCGTAAAGAGCGAGCAATTTTCAAAGAATTTATTTTTGCGTGGTTTATCTTACCCCTGAGCCATCGTGAACCCGTGTGATCCAGTTTCCCTTTTTCACAATGTAGTCGTCAGTTAGTAATTTGAATGCGACTCGATGTGAGCTTATCTGCAATAGCACGTTATTATCATGTACCTCTGATTATGCACGAAACAAACGGCTGTGGTTCACACGAACTCTAGCGATGGCTTTTGACTGTTCAGAGAAACTGGCGATAGGCATAAACCGTCGTCTGCTACGCCGAGAACCACGACCTTGCGTGACCCTCAGTGCTTCTGGGCTTTTCTTTTTTTTTTAAACTATCAAAACTTCGAATTGTACTGATCTTGTCTTGATGAAAAAAGAATTCTTTTATGATTTAAGAATGTTTGTGTAACAAGCTGTCAATTTATTATTTAGATTTTAAAAGTTAGTTCTAGCACCAAAACTCACCACGGTACGATTGTCTCTAAGACAATCCGCAAAATTATTTCTTTAAAAATTGCTCGCTCTTTCCGTAGGGCACCTAGGATGTTCCCGTTTGGTGAGCGTTCAAATGGAAGGGTGTTTGTACTGTGTGTAAAAGCCTGACAGTATCTGTGATGGTTTACGGGAGGTTTACTGTGCCTTTACTTTAAAAACAACACTGGACAGCATAAGTTTAAAAATACATTCACAAAAACTAGCAGTATACACTCAAAGCTTCCTCGCCTCAAGTCACACACACACACACACACACAAACACACACACACACACACACACACACACACTGACGCACACACACACACAGACACACACACACACACACACACACGCACGCACGCGCACACACACGCACACACACACATCACTGCCTCATGCAATTTTATAACGTGACAGAAATCCAGATAACAAATGAAAACATGAAATGCAATACATATAGATCTGATGGTCAGCGAATTATATCACACACACACACACACACACACACACACACACACACACACACACACACACACACACACACCTTTTTATAGATAAGTATCACATAACTGAGCACCATATGGAAGTTAAAGGCACAGTAAGCCTCCCGTAAACCATCACAGATACGGTCAGGCTTTTACACACAGTACAAACACCCTTTCGTTTAAACACTCACCGATTGAGAACATCCTAGGTGCCCTCCGTAAAGAGCGAACAATTTTCAAAGAATTTATTTTTGCGTGGTTTATCTTACCCCTGAGCCATCGTGAACCCGTGTGATCCAGTTTCCCTTTTTCACAATGTGGTCGTCAGTTAGTCATTTGAATGCGACTCGATGTCAGCTTATCTACAATAGCACGTTTTTATGCACGAAACAAACGGCTGTGGTTCACAAGAACTCTAGCCGCGACATGAGCGATGTTTTTTGACTGTTCAGAGGAACTGGTGATAGGCATAAACCGTCGTCTGCTACGACCCTTGCGTGACCCTGCTTCCGGGCTTTTCTTTTTTCAAACTTTCAAAACTTCGAATTGTACTGATCTTGTCTTGATGAAAAAAGAATTCTTTTATGATTAAAGAATGTTTGTGTAACAAGCTGTCAATTTATTATTTAGATTTTAAAAGTTAGGTCTAGCGCAAAAACGAACCACGGTCCAAAAACATTCTGATAATCATCGATCCACGGCTATCGCCAATTTATATCGATAGAATGAGACCCGAAGGAAAGTAACTCATTTTTGACCTGAGTTCAGGATGGGTCCAAAAAGTGTTCGAGACAATCTGCAAAATTAATTCTTTAAAAATTGCTCGCTCTTTACGTAACTAGGGCACATAGGATGTTCCCGTTGGGTGAGCGTTCAAATGGAAGGGTGTTTGTACTGTGTGTAAAAGCCTGACAGTATCTGTGATGGTTTACGGGAGGCTTAGACTACTGTCCGGGCGCGATTTCCGGAATTGAATATTCATAACAGCCGTCCAGCACCAAAACGAGGCGCCATTGTTGTAGAGGAGCAAGTCCACGAAAATAAATTCTTTGAAAATTTCTCACGCTCGACAGAAAGCAGCCAGGATGTTCCCGTTCGGTGAGCGTTCAAATGGAAGTATGCTTGTACTGTATGTAGACGCTCGGGGAGCTCTGTGATGGTTTACGGGAGGCTTACTGTGCCTTTAATGTAGATTAAGAGATACAGCTATCACACCACTTTCCGCAATCAATACAACCAGACTATTCAGGGACGCGCGGGTATCGTCTTGACCGCTTGTGGGAAGAAACTCTGTCCGAATCTATTGTCCTGGTTTTAATTGCTCGAAACCGCCTACCTAATGGCAGGGACCTATATTTAGAGGGTTGAAACTGACAGACAGAATGCAGGGTGCGTGGGGTCATGTACTATGATGATGTTCTGAGATTTCTTCACGACACGAGCTGAGAACAGGGAATATAATGAGGGCAGATCACATCTGTCACGTTTCATAGATCAAAGAAGATGATTATGAACGGTCAGTTACTACTAACTAACCACACCACGATCCACTCTCGCAGTCATACAAAAAGATAGAATCAACAACAAATATGAATTTCAGACGCCTGTTTATATACGATCTCGCCACCTCCCTCAATACTTCACTTCAAGAGTTGTTTTACGTCCAAGACGTAAAAAAGAGTTACTGACAAAAGTGCCAGTTAAAGTTTATTAAATGATAATATTAACACGCTGATCTCGTGTACAGATAAGAACAAGTCGCGTAAGGCGAAAATACAACATTTAGTCAAGTAGCTGTCGAACTCACAGAATGAAACTGAACGCAATGCAACGCAGCAAGACCGTATACTCGTAGCATCGTCAGTCCACCGCTCACGGCAAAGGCAGTGAAATTGACAAGAAGAGCGGGGTAGTAGTTGCGCTGAGAACGATAGCACGCTTTTCTGTACCTCTCTTCGTTTTAACTTTCTGAGCGTGTTTTTAATCCAAACATATCATATCTATATGTTTTTGGAATCAGGAACCGACAAGGAATAAGATGAAAGTGTTTTTAAATTGATTTCGAAAATTTAATTTTGATAATAATTTTTATATATTTAATTTTCAGAGCTTGTTTTTAATCCAAATATAACATATTTATATGTTTTTGGAATCAGCAAATGATGGAGAATAAAATGAACGTAAATTTGGATCGTTTTATAAAAAAAATATTTTTTTTACAATTTTCCGATTTTTAATGACCAAAGTCATTAATTAATTTTTAAGCTGTAGAGGTTCGGAAAAGAATGTTCCGTTCTTTTGTTCTCTCTTCATGATGTGTTACGGACTCACTTTTGGACTCAATCTCTCGGACACAACAGATGACACATGTGACAACATCAGCAGGTTACTGGCATGACAAACTTTATTCCTCTGTCTCTCTATCTTCCCTCCTCCTCTTCGCCAAACCGACCGAGGCCGGTGGCTACAAGCCACAACATACAAAGTTGAACTACATCTCCTCAGTCAGCCGAGACACGGACTCAACGAATGAATCACTGACTGACTGAATGACTGAATGACTCCTATGCTGGTACCGGGATGCTATTTATACTGCCTGCGCGGACTGCACTGCAAGCGGCTCTCAGCAATTTCCAAAAGGGCAGTCTGGCACTGCCTAATAGCAGTGTGTTTCTTTAGAAACTTTGACAGCTGATAACTTTACAAAAAATGCACACATTAGAAATCGGTTTGTTGCTATAAAACCAGCATGAAAAATACTTTTAAATCATGTTACAAGATATAACCTTGGAAGTCCAGATCAAAAAGTAATTATGATTAATTATTCAGAACACATGACCGATTAACGATCAAAACCCAGCAAAATAAAGATTGCTAAACTCTATCACTTCCTGCACCAAATACAATTCACTCCATTACAAAATGAACTCCTGAACTTTACATACATGTGTCATACTTGCGGTAAAATGAAACTTATGACAAGTTATGTGACGTAAAATTTGACAAAGAAACACAGGTCCCAAAATGATGCGTGTGACGTCACATAGCGAGACACCGGTCAAAACTGAGGAAAACTTTGATTTGCTTGATCCAAACATTTATTAATGCACTTTAACTCAAAAAGTATCTTAAGGGAATAAGAAATGAAGTGCACCAAGTTAGATTTATGGAAAAGTTACAATTATGGAGATAATAGGGAAATTCCAGACGTCACGTACCTACTGGGCGCTAAAATTCAGATAGCGTGGGACGTTTGGGGTCGAAGCTGATCAAACATTAAAGCAATTTAAGGAACAACAGGGCCTTAAAAAGTACTCAAGCACGAACATACAACAACATAGTATCTATATCCATGCATTATTAACATCTAAAAGTAATATAAAGCCTTAGATTGCATAAATTAGCTCGTGCACTCAATCTATTTTTAGACGGAATCAAACATGGCCACCGCTCAGATGTAAACAAGTTGTGTTTGAGCACGGCTGGTGCACACCAGTACTTTTTGTTAACAATGAATAGACACCTAACACAAAATGATCGGCAACAAAGACTAAACTGGACAATGACAACAGCTTAACTCTATAATTAGTGACTGGTCACCCTGTCACACATACCCCCTACTTTTGTATGTGACACGTCCTCGTGTCACGACCACGAACACAACGATAAAAGAAATGCATTTCACTGCTACAACAACACGGCACGCTAAAATCAGACCGTGAAGAACAACTCATTCACTCCACTCACAATACAGTAACAATGTGCAATCAAATGAACTCTCACAATGCTTAGAATCATTCCACAAAATCAAGATGCTAAAGAAATGGCCTAAACAAAACAAAAACCGACATGAGAGAACTGGTGCCCAATATTATGCAACTAGATACCTACCAATCGCCATAGCAACACCTTCCCTGTACTTTTCATGCAAAACAAGCAGACACTATGCTGACATGATGTCAACTAAGATACGTACTTAGCGCTCTTGACGAAACATCTAAGCATCAAAGTATAACACAGTGAATCAAGTATACCCAGCCACTCTTACAAAATCCTAAAATCCTCAAAGTCATCATACATCACTTAAGTATTCACTCTCAACCACATTGTCACCAAAAGGAAGCTGAACAAAGTTAAATACACATGATGTGTTCGGTGTAAACCACAACACAATACACTTACAACAGACATGCACAGCTGATTCCACATGACATAATTCTCTCTTTCATATTCCACAATGTACATGACACAATACTTTGAAACCTTACATTAAAAACGATCAAAAACCAAGCCCTAAACATACAAAGTTGAACTACATCTCCTCAGTCAGCCGAGACACGGACTGAATGAATGAATGCCTGAATGACTGAATGACTGAATGACTCCTTATGCTGGTACCGGGATGCTATTTATACTGCCCGCGCGGACTGCACTGCAAGCGGCTCTCAGCAATTTCCAAAAGGGCAGTCTCGCACTGCCTAATAGCCAAATCTGTGTTTGTTTAGAAACTTTGACAGCTAATAACTTTACAAAGAACGCACACATTATAAATCGGTTTGTTGCTATAAAACCAGTGTGAAAAATACTTTTAAATCATGTTACAAGATATGACTTCAGAAGTCCAGACCAAAAAGTAATTATGATTAATTAGCCAGAACACATGACCGATTAACGATCAAAACCCAGCAAAATAAAGATTACTAAACTCTATCACTTTCTGCACCAAATACAATCCACTCAATTACAAAATGAACTCCTGAACTTTCCATACATGTATCCTACTTGCGGTAAAGTGGAACTTATGACAAGTTATGTGACGTAAAAGTTGATGCAGAAACACAGATACTAAAATGACGCGTGTGACGTCACATAGCGAGACACCGGTCAAAACTGAGGAAAACTTTGATTTGCTTGATCCAAACATTTATTAATGCACTTTAACTCAAAAAGTATCTTAAGGGAATAAGAAATGAAGTGCACCAAGTTAGATTTATGGAAAAGTTACAATTATGGAGATAATAGGGAAATTCCAGACGTCACCTACTGGGCGCTAAAATTCAGATAGCGTGGGACGTTTGGGGTCGAAGCTGATCAAACATTAAAGCAATTTAAGGACCAACAGGGCCTTAAAAAGTGCTTAAGCACGAACATACAGCAACATATCTATATCCATGCATTATTAACATCTAAAAGTAATATAAAGCCTTAGATTGCATAAAATAGCTTGTGCACTCAATCTATTTTTAGACGGAATCAAACATGGCCACCGCTCAGATGTAAACAAACTGTGTTTGAGCACGGCTGGTACACACCAGTACCTTTTGTTAACAATGAATAGACACCTAACACAAAATGATCGGCAACAAAGACTAAACTGGACAATGACAACAGCTTAACTCTATAATTAGTGACTGGTCACCCTGTCACAAAGCCACCACGCTGAAATGCAATACCGAAGTCCGGGCTTTGTCGAACATTACTTGACCAAAATTTCAACCAATTTGGTTGAAAAATGAGGGCGTGACAGTGCCGCCTCAACTTTCACGAAAAGCCGGATATGACGTCATCAAAGACATTTATCAAAAAAATGAAAAAAAGGTTCGGGGATATCATACCCAGGAACGTTCATGTCAAATTTCATAAAGATCGGTCCAGTAGTTTGGTCGGAATCGCTCTACACGCACGCACGCACACACACACACACTCACACACACACACACACACATACACCACGACCCTCGTCTCGATTCCCCCCTCGATGTTAAAACATTTAGTCATAACTTGACCAAATGTGAAAACTAGCTGTTCTGTTGCACTGTAGGCGAGGGAGATTTTAACTTTAATATTATACTTGATCGAGTTCTCGAGCGTGGCGACGGCTGACTCGAGTTTCCGAGTCTCTCCGTTCGTATTTGTGTACTGTTTTCAATATCTCACTGTTCGGGTCTAATTCAGTTCATAACTGACCCTACGCTCCCGGTCCCGGCACTTCGTATAAGTTTGGAAAACAATATGAAGTAGCGATGATTTCAAGCGTGACCGACATTATTGATACGAAATGCATTGACCAATCGCCGAAGAGGAATACAAGGCAGGCAAGGACGTCAACACCCTCTGGGAAACGTTCAAGAGCCTCCTCGTTAGCTCCATGGAGAAAAACATCCCGTCCTTCACACTGCGGCGACCCCAGAACTTGCCTTGGCTCAACGCTTCCATCAGGAGGATGCTCAAGCGCAAGAAGAAACTGCTAAAGCGTGCAAGGGCTACGAAGAGCTGGTCCCCCTACAGGAACTACCAGAAATACTGCAGACGAGAGCTCCGGCGTGCCGAGTGGCAGTACATCAATGGCACCATCCAAGAGGGACTAGACCAGAACGACTCCAAACCCTTCTGGCGTTTCATCAAGGCGAAAAAGCAAGACTCAACAGGTGTGGCCCCGCTAAAAGAAGACGGTAGACTCCACAGTGATAGCCAGACCAAAGCTGACCTTCTTTTGAAACAGTTCAAGTCTGTCTTCACCAAGAGTACCAGCAGCACGCTGCCAAATCTTCTACCACCAACTGCCACCATACAGCCCATCAGTATCACCACAGCCGGTGTCGCCAAACTCGTTCAAAACATCAAACCCAACAAAGCCTCTGGTCCCGACAACATTCCCAACATCGTCCTTAAGACCCTAGCACGCAACATAGCATCATCCCTGTCCGTCATCTACCAGCTCTCATTAGACTCTGGGCGTCTCCCACAAGATTGGCTCAGTGCCAACGTCGCGTGCGCGTTCAAGAAAGGCGACCGTCACTGCCCAGCCAACTACCGCCCCATTTCACTCACTTCTGTCCCCTGTATGATGCTGGAGCACATTATTAGCCGCCACATCCTATCCCACCTTGAAACCAACAACATTCTGACAAATCTAAATCATGGCTTCCGATCCGGCTATTCCACAGAGACCCAGCTCCTGACAACAACAGAAGACCTGCTATCCTCATACGACCGGGGGCGCCAAGTCGACATGGCCATCTTGGATTTTTCCAAAGCCTTCGATACGGTACCCCACAAACTCCTCCACAAACTCAACAGCTACGGAATCTCCGGCTCCATCCTCGCCTGGCTCCAGACCTTCCTCACCCAACGTACCATGAAGGTAGTTGTGGAAGGCTCGACCTCCGCCCCAACCACTGTCGACTCTGGAGTCCCGCAAGGCACCGTGTTAGGGCCTCTTCTCTTCCTTTGCCACATCAACGACCTCCCGGACGCAGTCAAGTCTCAAGTGCGCCTCTTCGCAGATGACTGCCTCCTCTACAGGGAGATCGTTGACTTCAGCGACCACATCGCCCTCCAGGAAGACCTGAAGAGCCTTGAATCCTGGGCAGAGAGATGGGGCATGCGCTTCAACGCTACAAAATGCTACGTCATGACTCTAGCACGGAAAACCCCTTCCTCCTACCTCTATTCCCTAGACAGCACCATCCTCAAGAGTGTACCCACGAACCCCTACCTTGGCATCCAGTTCTCTAACGACCTGAAGTGGTCCACCCACATCAACTACATCACTAAAAAAGCAAACAGCACCCTCGGATTCCTCCGCCGCAACCTGCGCCACTGCCCATCAAACTGCAGGCGCAACGCCTACCTTGCCCTCATCCGCCCTCTTCTTGAGTATGGTGCCACCATCTGGGACCTATACCTTAAGCAGGACGTCGAGAGATTGGAGTGCATACAGCGGAACGCATCCCGCTTCATCTCTGGTGACTACAGAACCACGACTCCTGGCTTCGTCACTGGGCTCCTACACAAGCTTCAATTACCAACCCTCCAGGAACGTCGCGAACACCTGCGCCTAACCTCCTTCTACAAAGTGGTTGAGGGGCTGGTGCCGGCAATCCCGCCTGACAAGTTCCTGATCCCCCAAAAACCAGGACGCCTCATTCGTCCACGGCAATCTTCCAGAGATTTTAGCACCACGAACCCAGTAGACAACTACATCAGGAACAATAGCAGATGCTTCACTGTGCCACGCTGTAACACTGAGCAATACAGACATTCGTTTTTTCCAAAGACTGTTACGTAGTGGCCTGGAACAAATTAGATGAAGTAACTGTAACCTCGGCATCGACCGAGAGCTTCAAGTCGGCGCTGGCAGTGGCCAGACGACGATAAAGAACTAGCTGCGCACCCCCTGCTCCGCTGCATCAATGCCAGACATCTGGATGACTTGTTCTACAAGTGCAGCGTAATATACAGAAACAGAAACAGAAAACAGAAAAGCACTGACGTCATTGCATGAAAAATACCCAAAATCCTCTATTCTCGATGACATACTGAGGAGTTAGTTCGGGAGAACGACGATCTATGGACGGTTTATTATATAACAGTTCAGACGCGGTCCAGTCCAGACTCCCTTATTTTTAAGGAAGGGAGAACTTGAGCCCCTGTCAGTCACTCCAGAACACGCGTTCGGAATGCACGATAAGCGCGCGTGCTTGATACGGTCAGTTAAACACCTCCCTCGGCGTTTGGAAATTTGACACTGAGAGCCGAAGGCACAGCTCTGCCCAGTCCATAACTGATAAAACAAGAGGCACATACAATACACGGGGGTAGAGGAGACGAAATAGGTGAACAAGAATAATCAGATATGTAATAGTTTTACTGCATTATAACAAACATTTAGTGTTAATGCTGCTACATTTAAATTAAAGCCATGTTTTTTTTTTAAGGTGTTGTTCTTTGAGCAGTCGCTGTTATTCAGAATAGTCCGGCGCCTGTGGGTGGACATGAATTGCGAAAGCTGTTCCGAGAAAGGTTTAAAAATATTTATCAATTTTAAAAGGAATATAAAAAGGAAAAACATCAATCTACATACAAGTAAAGGCTGTAGTTATCTGTCTGTCGTGAAAAAGGTCAATGTATTCAATGTTTTCCTTACACACTGGGTGTAAATGAGAATTCATACATCTCAGCAACTTTTCAGTAAATGCGATACATGCAGATACACACACGAAATCAGCGGCAGCATGAACGAAAAGCCGAATTTCGATCACAATTTCGAAGTTATAATTGAAAACAATGAGAGTTTGAAAGGAATGAGCTCTGTTTGAAAGAAATAATTATAGACTGCTCAGTTATTTTGCTTTCGTTGGTAAACATTTTCACACACGACAAAACTAAATCCAAGAAGTAGTGTTTAGAAGCCGATCCTACACTGGGGGGTACAGGTAGCTTCCTACAAAGCTCACCTAAGCAATAAAGCTCCCCCACCCCCTCCCAGTGCAGGGGATACATGCATGCTTCCTGTTTCTAAGTGCGGGTAGACAATCAGACTAGTGTCGGAAAAAGCGGGTTATAGTTCCTGCACCCCCTCTCTCTTTCTCTCTCTCTCCCTCTGTTTCTCTCTCTCTCTTTCTCTCTCTCCCTCTGTTTCTCTCTCTCTCTGTCTCTCTTTCTGTCTCTCTCTCTCTATCTCCCTCTCTGTCTCTTTCTCTCTCTGCCTCTCTCTCCGTCTCTCTGCCTCTCTGTCCCTCTCTCTCTGTCTCTCTCTCTCTCTCTCTGTGTCTGTGTGTGTGTATGTCTCTCTCTTTGTCTCTTTCTGCCTCTCTCTGTCCCTCGTTCTCTCTCTCTCTCTCTTTCTCTCTCTCTTTTGACAAGAATTTGTCATTGTCATTGTCATTGTCTCTCTCTCTCTCTCTCTCTCTCTCTCTGTCTCTCTATCTCTCTCTATCTCTCTCTCTCTCTCTCTCTCTGCAGCTGCAGGGGTTTCCCTCTTTCTTAAAAAAATAATTGAACTCAGTTTACAATGATGCCAGAACGAAATCGTTTGTTTTGCTCTGTCTGTCTCCCCCCCTCCCTCTCTTTCTCTCTCTCTTTCTCTCTCTCTCTCTTTCTCTCTCTCTTTCTCTCTCTCTCTGTCTCTCTCTTTCTCTCTCTCTCTGTCTCTCTTCCTGTCTGTCTGTCTCTCTCTCTCTGTCTCTGTGTCTCTCTGTCTCTGTGTGTCTCTCTTTCTGTCTCTCTTTTTCTCTGTCTCTCTGTCTCTTTCTCTCTCTTTGTCTCTGTATGTATGTATGTATGTATGTATGTCTGTCTGTCTGTCTCTCTCTCTATGTCTCTCTCTCTCTCTTTTTTTTTTCCTTCACTTCTAGTTTAAAACTGTCAACACATTTTCCTAGCACTGTGAACACATTTTTCGATGTCAGTTTTGGTTTGGTTTGTTTTAATTTGCTTGCTGGGGATTTTTTTCTTGTTTTGTTTTGCCGATGTAATTGAAAACAATTCTGGAGTCGTGTTTGAGTCGTGAATGCACTTAATGAAGTTTTCATAAGTGTTGTGAAGTTACACATTTCTTGCAAACTTCGGTAAAATGGTAACTGTGTTTTATAAGAGTTTTTCAATTGTAGCTCTGCAAAAGCCACGATCGCCTACCCTATCAATGTATGACTCCATGTGAAGGAATGTTTAGGATTTTGAACGGGAGCAATATCTTCCAAAGTAACCGAGTCGAGATAATAGAGCATAATTACTTCAATATTGAGCACAGACATATTTGTCGGAGAATGCAAAAATAATGTAAATAAAATCATTATGTGTGTGTTGAACTGTTACTTAGGTCAACTAATTCAATTGAAGTAGATTTAGTAAGATGTGAGTGTGTGTGTGTGTGTGTGTGTGTGTGTGTGTGAGTTTGAATAATGAGAGAAAATCGCCCGCCGTTTCCGTGTATCCGTGTTTCTGATTGTGGTGTGTGTGTGTGTGTGTGTGTGTGTGTGTGTGTCACGTGTGTGTGTATATGTGTGCCAGTGTATATATATATATATGTGTGTGTGTGTGTGTGTGTGTGTGTGTGTGTGTGTGTGTGTGTGTGTCTGTTATTGCTGAGCATAAGTCATAATGATTCAAAAAGTTCAGAAAGCCTGCACTTGGTCAGATATGTATCTTTCAACCTTTCAGCTGAGTAAACTTTGATCAGTCTTTCTGTGCTCGAAGTTTAAAAAAAAACGGGCCTGGTTTGAGCAGTGACACAGGGAAATCTGTACATCAAACCTCTGCAAACACAGAGAGAAATTCTCTCCACAGAGTCCAGAGTCTTCGGAGTTGTCAGCGTTTGGAAACTTGATAGTCTGCTACCGACGGTGGGAAAGTTCTTGACCGCAGCATGGCAGGTCAAAATAACACACTGGGACCGAAGCGGCGGTGGAGCTTAATTGATACCGACATGGTTACTGCACAAACGGCTAGCTAAGCCCCTCCTCCTACTGGCACGTGCGAAGGCTGCGATGGCGCGTGCTAGGACTGCGCCTAGGCTGATAAAGGGAAGCAAGCGGTTAAAAAATGGCGTCGATAGAGCCAATGAACAGGGGTGGGGACTTGTGGTATTTCATCCACTTGTGAGTACACCTATTGACAGGAATCAAGGAAGACTGCCTGCGACACGGCGTGTGTGTGTGTGTGTACTGTCACAGTGCCTGTGTGTGTGCGTGTATGTGCATGGTGTATGTGTTTGTGTGTGTGTGTGTGTGTGTGATGTATGTGTGTGTGTGCGTATGTGTGACTCAATGTGTGTGTGCGTGCGTGTGTGTGTGTGTGTGTTTGTGTGAGACAGAGAGAGAGAGAGAGAGAGAGAGAGAGAGAGAGAGAGAGAGAGAGAGAGAGAGAGAGAGAGAGAGAGAGAGATCCATCAACATAACAATTTGAAGAGGCCTAATTTACCGTATGGAAATCAGAAGATTTGAACGATCATCCCCACAAAATGAGCTGAAAACGTGTATACTATCGAGGCTACGTCTAATTCAGGCTTAGCCAATAGGAAAAGGGTTTAAGAACACAAGGTCCGAATACCCGATCTTTGAAAGAGCACAGCGAGCAAAGGCTTGTGGAGTTTATAGTATACAGTGGACGCCGCTTAATAAAACCGCGGTTAATAGAGCCAGCCGCTTATAAAAGCCGATTTCAGACGGTCCGGATTTATCACTATATCTTATGTATTAGAAAAAGCCGGTTAATAAAACCAACCCGCCGCTTATTAAAGCCAGTTTTCTCAGAGAAATCACGTAGTTTGTGACTAAAACTCACATTATCTTGTGGAAGACGACCAACAAACAAACTCTCATAAAATCGTTCTTCTCTGCCGAGTAATGATTCGTGACGGTGACAGTGAAATTATTGATGTACCGAAGTGATCAAAGTACACGTACATGTACATATTTAAAACAAAAGTTCAACATCCTTCGTGAAGTTTTGTTTAGATTCAAACCAGTGTAAATGACGAAAGAAAGTGACTGAGTGACGTAAACAAAAGAGAAGATTTTTTTTTCTTTCGAAAATGACGTATTCCTGGACCGCCGGTTAATAAATCCGCCGCTTATTAAAGCCATTTTTCGTCGGTCCAGAAGTGGCTTTATTAAGCGGCGACCACTGTAGTAGACAAATCATCTCCTTCATAGGTCTTAGTTTGCCCGTAGACACTAATTTGATGGATTCAGTGTATCTTGCTTTATTTGTCCTCTCCTCTTCGTTACATAAACACACCACACAATTCCAGAGAGAGAAAGAGTCCATACACACCTCAGGTGCAGATGCCCAGACAGAGAGAGAGAGAGAGAGAGAGAGAGAGAGAGAGAGAGAGAGAGAGACAGAGAGAGAGAGAGAGAGAGAGACAAGTAAAACAAACAAGTCACGATATTTGTTTATTTCGTTGTTTTTGCCACATAAACCATTCCTCTCTTTTTTTTAATCCACAAACAGAGCATACATTTCAGATAACCCTTTGCTGCAATGAAGACAACCATGAATATGACAGTTTACAACTTCTTAAAGATACAGTGGTACCTGCGATAAAAAGACACTCATGGGAATAGTCAAAAGTGGTTTTTATATTTAGTCAAGTTTTGACTAAATATTTTAACATCGAGGGGGAATCGAAACGAGGGTCGTGGTGTATGTGTGTCTGTGCGTGTGTGTGTGTGTGTGTGTGTGTGTAGAGCGATTCAGACTAAACTACTGGACCGATCTTTATGAAATTTGACATGAGAGTTCCTGGGTATGAAATCCCCGAACGTTTTTTTCATTTTTTTGATAAATGTCTTTGATGACGTCATATCCGGCTTTTCGTGAAAGTTGAGGCGGCACTGTCACGCCCTCATTTTTCAACCAAATTGGTTGAAATTTTGGTCAAGTACTCTTCGACGAAGCCCGGGGTTCGGTATTGCATTTCAGCTTGGTGGCTTAAAAATTAATTAATGACTTTGGTCATTAAAAATCTGAAAATTGTAAAAACAAAAAAAAAATTTATAAAACGATCCAAATTTACGTTTATCTTATTCTCCATCATTTGCTGATTCCAAAAACATATAAATATGTTATATTCGGATTAAAAACAAGCTCTGAAAATTAAATATATAACAATTATTATCAAAATTAAATTGTCGAAATCAATTTAAAAACACTTTCATCTTATTCCTTGTCGGTTCCTGATTCCAAAAACATATAGATATGATATGTTTCGATTAAAAACACGCTCAGAAAGTTAAAACAAAGAGAGGTACAGTTCTTCTTGTCAATTTCACTGCCTTTGCCATGAGCGGTGGACTGACGATGCTCTTGCTGAAAAATGGCATTGCGTTCAGTTTCATTCTGTGAGTTCGACAGCTACTTGACTAAATGTTGTATTTTCGCCTTACGCGACTTGTTGTTTGTTTGTTTGTTTGAAGGGCCATATCAGGGCGGTGCTGCTTTGACATATAACGTGCGCCACACACAAGACAGAAGTCGCAGCACAGGCTTCGTGTCTCACCCAGTCACATTATTCTGACACCGGACCAACCAGTCCCAGCACTAACCCCATAATGCCAGACGCCAGGCGGAGCACCCACTAGATTGCCAATTTTAAAGTCTTGGGTATGACCCGGCCGGGGTTCGAACCCACGACCTCCCGATCACAGGGCCGACGCCTTACCACTAGGCCACCGTGCCGGTATAGTCAAAAGTGGCCCTACACTGGAAGTGTATGTATAGTTTCATAACAGGGTGCTTCTAAACAAAAGGCAAAGGGGCAACAGAAGGTGTCCTCTTGTGGAAGGTGTCCTCTCAATGGAGGACGAGGTGCCTCACATCACAGGTACCCCTGTACCAACAAAATCTCTGGAACTTTCAGTTGCCTTTTTGAGTGTTCTGAAAGCTTACTCATGATTTCTTTTATTTTTATCACTACACATCTTCATGTCCTTAAACATCACAATGTGTTTGCTTCATGCAAGTTTTGGCTGTCTGTAATTAAAGAAGAATTCTGTTGTACTCAATGTTTCAGGCAATAGTCTCAGAAATGGAATATGTTTGAGAATTTGAAAAAAAATACATATCACAGACTTTATTGTAACATATACTAGTAGTCATGGAAACAATACAGGCAAAACAATAACTGTAACAGCCCCCCATCCCCCAACCCCACACCGCTATGATTGACACTGGGGAAAAAAGTCTTACTTTAATGTAATGTACATTAATGCATAGGAGCCTCTGAGAATGCATCAGCAGCAAATTTTGACACTAAATTCATGCAACAAAAGTCACCACCAGATTTTTTCTGTAATGAAATATGACCCTTTAAAAACACCCATAGCTTGGAAAATATTGATAATTGTAACTGGAAAGTAACCAGTTCCTAAAATGATGCGATTACATTGGCCAAACAAGACTGCAGATGCCTGACACCATTTTTAGCTACCTTCCCCAAGTACATGCAATTGAGTAAAATTGTCAACAATACAATGATTACATGATAAATGACATAAGAAGAGATGCAGAATAAAGTAAGAAAAATCGGTCATAGTTCATTATGTATACATGTATAATGAAAAATCATGCATACAATATGGCAGCCACAAATTCTTAAGGTTATTTAGGTCTGTAAGATTGGTAAGAGATTGTGTCTCCGTTTGATAATTTTGTGTTTTCATTAACCTTGAAAGCAAGATGTGTAAAAAGGGTGCTGAGAGCAAGTTATCAAACCTCCCACCAATCTGCCAAAATAGTTATACCATGTGAATAAAAAAACCAAAATTATATTAACAATAAAAACTGAAAACAAACAACAAAAAGAAATAAAACAAAGTACTGTATTGTATTGTGATAATGTTCAATTTTTCAGTTCTTACAATTTAGACTCAAATGAAAGTCATGGATGACTGAAAAAAATAGAACAGTGAACTGAAACAGCTGTTCATTCCAAGGACTATATAAAGGGCTGTTATCTTCAAATAATTATTTCTTTCTTTCTTTCTTTATTTGGTGTTTAACGTCATTTTCAACCGTTCAAGGTTATATCGCGACGGAGGGAAGGGGGGTACGTGATGGGATAGAGCCACTTGTCAATTGTTTCTTGTTCACAAAAGCACTAATCAAAAATTTGCTCCAGGGGCTTGCAACGTAGTACAATATATTACCTTACTGGGAGAATGCAAGTTTCTAGTACAAAGGACTTAACATTTCTTACATACTGCTTGACTAAAATCTTTACAAACATTGACTATATTCTATATAAGAAACACTTAACAAGGGTAAAAGGAGAAACAGAATCCGTTAGTCGCCTCTTACAACATGCTGGGGAGCATCGGGTAAATTCTTTCTCGTCCCAACCAATATGGGACTCCCCCAAGCCCGCGGGAGGTCTTCAAATAATTATTGAAATGGAATTTATTCCAGTACAATTAATCATACAAAAGCATTAATGTTACAATAGTTTGGCACACTTTTTCCTTCCCATTAAAAATATTTTGGATCATGACACAGTGAATCAGTTTAGAACTTAAAGAATGAAACATAATTATTACAGAAAATCTGTTTTAATTTCAAACACTCTGTCCAAAACTCATGATCAACAGTTAGTTTCAACAACATGCATGTTCTTCTTGTGAATACACAGATCGGTCAACAGAAAAATGGAAAATATGCAGTAAAGTTAAATGGCCTGCAATATGTTATACATTTTTTTTTCATTCACCTTTAAGACAATCATCCTCATGCACAGACTTATGTATGTGTGAATGGTTAAATTTACACGGATATGCAAATACCCCCACACTGTTAAGACCCAAAGCCCTGTGAAACAAGAACGAAATATGATTCAGTAACATTTGGATCATCGAAACGCATCACTTTCTTCAGGTGGGAAACTTCCATGCTAGCTGAACAGGTTTATGGACCCTACACTTACAAGATAACTGACATACTGTAAGATCTTCACAATCACTCAAATACATGTACAAGTTACACAATCATTACAGTAAGGAGAAAAAACATATTTCTTTGATTTTTAATGTTCAATCTCTTCCAAACATAACAAGATGACGGACACTGATAAAAAAAATTTGTGTGTGTGAAGACAGTACCAATAACCAGTCAGCAATATTCACATCCTTGCCCCTAATCTTTCATCATTTCCTTACCCTCAACAAACACATTATCAAGTATATAAAACCAGTTTTAACTTTCCAAGACTAGTCAACAGAAATGACAATGAATCTTATGTTTGATTGAGTTGAACATTTTGACCCCTGCAAAACAAAAAGTGTGGCACCCCATTCTTCCAGAAAAGTCCAGAAATAGCTTCTTAGAAAAATATGAGAGAAAAAAACAAAGATGAGTAACCCAAGAAGGCATGTCAAAATCCAGCTGAGATTGTGAGCTGGTCTCTCTCAATGATAACCCAAGCCAGCAGCAGGAAACAGGCAAGAATAATTGTAACAAATGTACGCGACAAAAACATTTTCTTTGATATCACATTTATTACACCATATATTTCTGGAATGTAAATCTCATGCATCTCCGACAGCTAACGTGACACGAAATTTCACATGCCATTCATCCCGTCAAAACAAACACAATTGCTCTCGAATCACAAACAAACCAACAACAAATTAAAAAAAAAAAAAAGGGACAAGACAGTTAGAATCTGTAGCCGTAATAATCCACATATCTGAAAGCCTGAGACTGCCGCACCGCTCGAACCATCATCTGTTGTTTGCGAGTCCTCCTGAATTGTGACCGGAAAGATCTGACTCGCTGCTTCTCTGCTATCTTCTGCCGCTTGAGTTCTGCGTACTTCTGTTTTAACCACCTGCAACAGAACGCTTGCTTTGAAAAATGTTTACTTTTTTTGTAGGCCATTAAATGAGAAAAAGTTGTTCCTTTTTGTGTGGGTGGGGGGAGGTATACATTCTTGATTTTTCTCTTCAAGGATATTTACATAATGCTGTCTAAGAATACCAAGGGGTTCCAAATCTTTCGTTTTCTCTATACAGATTAGCTGAGACACTTCTTTTGCTTCACACCAATGCAACTGCTGCAAATTCTGAAACAGTATCATGCATATTTTGTTTGTAAATTGTAAATCATAGTTCACGAGTAACTGAGAGAAAACTCACACCATGACACCCCCGAAAGCGGCGTATGGCTGCCTGAATGGCGATGTAAAAACGGTCATACACGTAAAAATCCACTTGTGCTAAAAACATGAGTGAACGTGGGAGTTTCAGCCCATGAACGAAGAAGAAGAAGACACCATGACACCGGATTAACCAAAGGATATATCACATCAGTGAAAACAGAGAGGTGGTAAAAATCAGTGTCCTTTTAAACAGACACTCAGAGACTGCCTAAATAGCAACATTAAAGATGAGAAGTCTTCTTAACACTGGAACAAACAAACACATGCCGCAAACAGAAACTGGTCCTCATGATAAGATTACAACAGTTTAAACCTGCAGGCACTTTGTTCTACCCTTTCCCTTCTTTTCATTGTTTGAGTTTGAATGGAATTGACAGCTGGTGTGTACAGTAACCAATCACCAAACTTAAAGGCATATGTACTCGATGACTATACACGCTAATTGCTTTACCAACAGCTGGAGACATGCTAAATTAAGTTCCCTGCAAAATATTGTGGTCTAGGACCCCTTCAATGTTGAGATATGTTAATTTTCATTTTGATCTGGATTGTCCTATTTATAGATTTGGCAACACATGTAACGTTGATGCAAGGGAGCTAACACCGCGGCTTTGTTGACATCCTCACTTTTTCAGAGGCTAGAACAAGCTGTAATGCATGTATTATGGTCCGCGCATGGTGACATATCGTCATTATATGGTCTTATGGTGCGTTTGACATCGATTATGGGCAAACTACACTTTGTAAACACGGGAGCGCGTACATATTCCTTTAAGAATCACTAATGGTGATCTATATAATTTTCAGTTATTTAATTAGGCACTGAGCCGTTAACTTACTCTTTGTACGCCATATCACACTCTTCTCTGCTCCGCACGTAGTACCCGTCCTTGATTTCTTGCTCTTCACGTTTTTTCAGCAGTTTTTCCCTCTTCAGTTGGCCCTGTTTCTCTTTCAACCAGCCCTTGTAAGCTTCTTCATTCTCTTTGGACTGCAACACATTCAAACAAAATACTGAGCACAAGTTGTCCCAGCTATAAGACTTCATGCAGCTGCCTTTGAACAGCTGTAATAATTATTAAAATGCTGGTATCCTCCTGAAAAAGGTACAGCCAAGCACACAGATAATATACAGAAAGGCATGGGCAGTTATCAGCAATAAAAAAGAATACATAAGTGACAGCGACGGTAATTTAAGGTTAGTAAACCTTTTGAGTTGTATCATCTAAATTTCTTATCAGTGGGACAGCAGTGATAACAACTCCAGATATGTTTGCTGTTAAATTTAAAAAAAACATGGCAGGGGTCAACCCATTTCTAATTCTAATGCCTCTGTGACCATAACTTCAAAGTTAAGGAATTTTGTTTTCTGAATTTGTGCATCAAGGGAGATAAGTGACAGTGATGGTAATTTATGGTTTGTAGACCTTTTGGTTGTATCATCTAAATTTCCTATGTGTGGGACAGCAGTGACAAAAACTCCAGATGTCTTTGCTGTGTGATGTAAATAAAAATGTTTAAAACATGGCAGGGGTCAACCCATTTCTTATTCTAATGCCTCTGTGACTCTCCACTCCCTAAGTTAAGGAATTTTGTTTCCTGAATTTGTGCATCAAGGGAGATAAGTGAGAGTAATGGTAAGATTGGTAAACCTTTGTTGTGTCATTTAACTTTAAATTTAGTTGAATCTAAATTTAGTTTGTGTCATCTAATAAAACACATGGCATTTCGAATTATAATGCCCCCATGTTAAAGAATTTTGTTTCCTGAATCTGTGCATCAAGGGAGATAAGCAAACAATAGAAGACGTTTTTAGACCTTACAAGGTGCACTTTCATTGCAAAAGACCTCTGACTATTAAAATACTGGAAACCTAATTCACAGAACACCAGAAAGATTGTAAAGACTTATTTTTCTGTATGTCAGGTTCACAAAGGTGATCACCAGTTATTCTGAACATTTGCACAGTCCTCCCTCGCGTATGAAATGGAAATCATGTGACACGCCCACATATGCACACACATCCTCAAGAACACACACGCATACTTGCGCGCGCGCATGCACACACACACACACACACACACACTCACACACACACAAAACACACACACACAAACACACACACACAAAACACACACACACAAAACACACAAAACACACACACACAAAACACACACACACACAGAGTTTAAGACTGTCTACCAAACCCCAAAACAATTTCTGCTCCCTTTAACACTTCTCCACACTCAACAACTTCAACAACAGATACCTGCATAATTGGTGACCAAAATTAAATCGCACCTTCAACCATTCAAACACCGAGCTGAAACTTGGATGTTAACAACTAACAAGCTTCATGACGTCGGCCTGAACGAGAATTAGGCAGAGGTGCACACCTGAAATTAGCTTTATCTATTCAAATTCTTTATGCGGTCCTATATATATACATGTACATGTACCAGTGCTGACACCTCACACTGTTCAATACAAAGTGCATGCAAATAATGTCAATGCATACAATGTCCATTTTGTGACTGCACTGTGTCTTTTAAGAAGCATCAGATTGTTGTTTAAAACTGAGTTAATGCACAGGGCCTTTCCCCACCAGATGATTAAACAAATCGTGTTTATCTCAAAGGAAGCTCTATATGAACACATTTGTTGTTGTTGCAGACTACATGTCAGGAGAAGCAAGTAAACATGATTTTCAGTTTTAAAGAAACCAGAGTAAAATATCTCATTACATCAATACATGTACATTATTTCTGTCAAGCAAGCACTTTGATTCAAAAACAATTTTTTTTTACAAAACTGTAAAATGCATTACATCAACAATGTCAATAAAATACTGCATGCAAATGCTTTAATATAAATAAAGACTACTTTTTAAAGACACATTAAGAAAAAAAAGCTCTCTGAAAGAACTAAACAAAAAGAAAATAGATTTAATAGAAATGTGTAATATCAAAGTTTTCATTTGAAATATTACCGAAAAGTGTACATGATGACTAGAACACAGCAACAGTCAACTATTCTATTTCACATCACACATGTGCTTGTTAGAAACCAAAACAAAGCTTTAATTAAAAAACCAAATCCATGCAGTACACAAGTGGCAAAGCAAAAGCCTCAAAGCAAATAATAATAATTAGATAAAATTAAGAAAAAAACACCTATCCATGTGAATAATAAGGGTAAAGAAATACAGACGAACAAAATATTCCCCCCTCTAAACATTTAAAAACAAACAAGGGGAAATATGGGCGATCCTTTTCTACAAAAAGAACTTGAAGACATACTAATTCACAGGAAATCACACATCTATTTCATGAAGTTTGAAAGAAAAACTTTTTTTTATCAGAAAAATAACACCAGGGAAAACCTTGCACAACTAATTGAAGAGGTTCTTCAAAAAAAGTTTTCAGTTTAAGTCAGAAGTAACACCCGGGGAAAAAAAGAAAACATTCTATTGTGTTTCATCGAACAAGAAGTGACATTTTCATTGACAAATAATATAAAAAGATTTCTAGTCAAAGAGGAAATGTACGCAAAATCAAAGTTACGTTCAAAGAAAAAGATAAAATTGAGTTAAAACATGATGGTTGTTTGTTCTTGGATACCCGACAAAACCAAACAAAAATATACCAGGAAGTCTGGGGAGAAAGTGAGAGACTGGCAGGTTAAGGCAAAACAGGCCAAGCAATGGCAAAGTCCAGTAACAATCATCAGAGCGACTAAAATACCTTCAGTCGGACGATAGGCTCAAAAGGCTCCAATAAAGGGAAGCTAAGGTTGGCTTCGCTTTCTGTCTGCTTTATGTGAGTCCACACGCACGCACACACAGAGAAATCAAGACGTGAGTGTCTCACACAGAAGTTAACAGGTGAAGTCATTTTACAGAGTTCAGTGATAGCAGAATAAAAGACCATGGAATAAACAGCAGCAATCAGCTTTGGAGATGAAGCGTGAGTTTCTAGTACATGTACAATGTAACTAAAAAAACAAATTTTAGAAATAACTTTGTTGAGTTTTTATTCATATTGCGTGTGGAAGAGTTGTGTGCCTTCAAAACAGCGAGTTAAACACATATGATAAGAATAAAGAGACCAAAAAGCAATGTACTCACGTTAAAATGACGAACACGGAACGAATTTTAACGTGAGTACATTGCTTTTTGGTCTCTTTATTGTTCCCTCTCACATGCAGTCGCCATTGTTTAATACATATGATAAGGGAAAAAAAAGTAATAATGGCAGCAGTCAAAAGTAAGCTCTCATGATCATATTTTCAGCAAAAAGGTGCAAGACACAACACTCAGCATAACATGCACACGAGAGTGCATTATTCACTGTCAAACCGTGATCATTTGCGCCTCCACTTAATAATATCAGTGATGCGTGTTTGCCTCGCTGTATGGAAAGGGCGCGCCACCTCTTTCACGGCCGATAAAAACCCTGGCAGAGTTAATATCCAAACATCGTCTATTACAGTTTCCTCGGGCAGGTTCTCAAACTGCTGGTGATATCTGCATTAAAGGTACTGAACTTGTCAAATCCAGGTGCACGGAGCCCCTGGGGCTTTTAGTCATACCTCAGGCAGCTATCCGTTAGAAGAACTACCAAGTTTCATTGACTTGCACCCAAAGAGTCAAGAACTGCGATTTTTTTAAGAATTAATTTTGTACTCGGACCCGGCTGGTCTTGACCTATTTTTGGATCTAAATTTAGATCAGGTAGATCACCACATCATGCACAAAAAGACACGTCACTAAGCAAACAATGTCAGACATCATCATGAGTTTGTGTAAAACAAAATGGAGGCCGGAATCACTCAGTTGAATCGAACTCCGAACAAACACCACATAATAACTAGGTTAATTTATGCACTCGCGTGAACAAGAAACTGTCGAGCTTCACAGATGTCGTCGTTGGGTAGTTTTGGGTTTGTTTTACTACCATAGGAGGATTTTTGAACTGTAAATGCGCTCAGCTGCACCAAAAACGCAAAACGAAGGCTGTGAGCTGCACTGTGCCTTTAAGGCATTCATCCCTTACATCAATATAAAATATTACTTTCCAAGACCTTAACCAGATTACTCATGTATGATGATTAATCATTTTTAAAAGTCCGTACAGTTAGGGGATATCTTTTCTGTCCGTAGTTCAGTTGGTACAAACATCAGATTGTTTATAGAACCATACCCATGCATCTCTGTGCATAATACACACTGCCACTTGATTCAGAAAGAACTGGCTGGGAAGAAATTTTAAGCGACTCTAGGATCCTTGAAACCAATGTACATGCAATTTGATCACACAGTTTTGATGGATTAACTGCTCTCAGAAGTATCATGGCACGAAACTGTAAAACATGGACAAGATGCCCCCCCCCCCCCCCCTCCCCCCCCCTCCTCCCCATTCTTGTAGTCTCACATCATTAGAGCTTTTTTTTCTTAGAAAAAAGTTAGACAGATGGCCTGATACGCTCTTGCCAAATATATCTGCTATCACTTCAAGTGTTGTTGTTCAACATGCTGCACTATATATTGAAAAATATCAAAAGTGTTAAAAAAAAAAGTTAATTCATGCAAACAAAAGAACACAAGATGCATCAGTAATGTGATTACTTATTGTTAGATCAGAGCTGTTAATCAGGACAGTTGGTTTTGCGTTACAGTTTGAGTGCTTGCACATGTTATATAGTATTCTGGGAATGCACACACAGTGGAACCGTCGCGATATAACCTTCGTGGTTGAAAACGACGTTAAACACCAAATAAAGAAAGAAAGAAAGAACACAGTGGAATTGCGCAGTGTGGTGGGCTGGAGGTTTGGCAGTGAGTCAACTGGTACATGTACATGCATTGAGATCAATTTGTCTTGCTGTATCCACCCCACCCCTTAACCCCCTACCCTGATTACAGTACGTGACCCCTCAAACCCTGTTTATAAAGATGCTCCTAAATTCTGTAATAAATGATTGTCTTTGTGGAGTTCTTATCTTGATCGAAACAGTCACACACACACACACACACACACACACACACACACACACACACACACACACACACACACACACACACACACACAAATCACAAATATAAAAATAGTTGAACTGAAGATGTATGACAGTATGCGATGCTCTGTTTCCTAGCATGTGGCATTCATTAAGTCAAAATGGATTCTAGCAACTAGACAAAATTGTCTTTTATTGAATGAATGAAGTCTGCCAACTGTTGTGTTTTTATTTTGTTTTTGTCTTTATAATTAATCTGGTGCGTTCTTTTCTTTCAAAAACAAAGTAACACTTTTCAAAACATCAGAAACAATCAGAAAAAATGAACTAAACAAACAAACAAATAAGCATGACAATGCAATGAACCAAAAAGGAACATTACTCTTCAGCAGGACTGAAACTGACAAAGACTGAAAAAGCTTGGTTAACAGCATCCTAATTACTCTAGCAGCTCAGGTCAGCCTAACGGTACAGCGGAACCCCCCTATTAACGACCTTCAAAAGTATGACAAAATCAGGTCTGAAAGAGGTGCTAAATTTACAGAGGCTATGAGCAAAACATCTGAGAAAGAAGGGTCTTAAAAAGAAGGGTCTTAAATTGGGGGGGTCTTAAAAGGGGGGTTCCACTGTACTACTCTAGTTAGAAATCCACTTTGTTGACCAGGTCATATAATCAGGACTGCATGTTAGCAATCTATTCTGTTATCGAAATCCATCTAAAGCTTATTACCGACACGTATAGGTGTCAGCACGAGACCACTAAACATTCTGCATTAATCGAGTCAGAAGAAACGGTGCTGGATTCAAAGCAAGTCAGGAATCCCAAAAACCCAAACTGCAGGAGAGAATGGAAAAAGGGAACAAATAATCACCTCTGAATCTTCCGACTGTAAAGAAGACAGGATGAAACTTGAATGAGCGAGTCATGATCCAATCATCATTTTAATTTTTAATTTTTAAAAATTTTTTATAGCAAGTATGGCAGAATGACGGGTTGAAAGGGGAAAGGGAACAGTAAGAGGAAATATGCACGTATGTGTGTTGATGTGACTGTTTAGGTATTCCATGCACTGCGTCATGCTTGCATGTGTTTGAGTCTGTGTGCACTTTGGCCTGTAAGTCCAAGGGAGAGAATTCATGCTAAGTGCACTCCTATGCAATGCAGCTTACACACAAGTCAAGGACTAGTAGTCCTTGACACAAGTGCATGCTCAGATTTTTTTTTATAGAAGGCATCAGGAAAATGAAATAATATTGTAAACAAGGGGAAAAAATTAATGAAAATTGTATAATCACCTCTGAATCCCAAGACTGTAAAATGGAGGAAATTCACAAGTTAAAATGTTTCAGCCTAAATATCATTTCAAGCTATAACAACAGTAAGGGCTAACAATGCAACATTTTTTCTGGTATCTTTTTGATGGAAATGTAGGCAGTGTGGCTCCCAGCTTTTTCTCTCCTGCACAAAGGCTAAGATTTTATTCACTGCGTGATATTTGTTTTTGTGTGTGAGGTGGTGGAGAGAGAGAGAGAGAGAGAGCGAGCTGTGAAATGTGAATATTTTATAAATGAAAAATGAACGCTTCCATGACACTCGTGACTACCCCTCCCCTCCCCCCATATCCCCTCACACACAGTAAAAGATCGTCAATGTGACTCCCTTTTTTCATGTATTAATTCACTCTGGGCTTCAAATTTAAATCACATGAACTTAAGGAATGTACGTATGTCAACATTTTGGTGAAAGCACTGGAATAATCAGGGAAAGATGGTCACCAATCTTTGTCGAAAGGAAGAGAATGGCCAAGAGACTAAACACAAAAGTTAATATCTAGCAGGTCTACGTTGGCAAACTGCTGACTGAAGCGTAAGGGGAAATGACTGTGCTCAGGTTGCAAGAAGAACCCATGGCGAAAAAAAGAAAAAAAAAACTGGAAGGAAAGAAACAAAAAAGAAATGTAAAAAAGAGAAGGGGGTAAAAATATTCCCACAACTCACCCTATCATCTGTGCTGTCACGTTTCTTCCTCTCTTCGTCTTCTTGTTTCTTCTTGTGATTTGTGTCACGCTTGCGGTTGAGCCATGCCTGGAAGCAATCCTTGGCCTCCTGGCGCCGGTACTCTTCCTCCTGCTTGCGACGGTCTTCCTCTTCCTTCCTCTGCTGGTCTCGCAGCCTTCACAGACAGCAGTGTCAACAGTTAGGATAAAAATGGACTACAGTGGACCCCTCCCCCCCCCCCCCCATCTGGGTATAACGAAATCCCTCTTTTAACTAACTGCCATTGATTTCCCGGCAGACAGCCTTCTATTTCTTACTTGTTACTTTCCGGCTACATCGAACCTTTTGAACTCATTTGCATAACGAACCCCTCTTTTAACAAACACGTTTTCATCGCCCCAGAGCCGTTTTGTCTCTAAAAGTCACAAGGCTACAACGAACTGATGTCAATAATTGTCTACAAAGACAAAAATACACAAAAATACACAAACACAAGTGCACATCGCGTGATGAGCAAACTCTGAACAAACTAACCGCGGGAGGTGCACGGACCAGATCGAACCAAAACAGAAAGTTGTGGTGACGTCATGACATTTTGCGATGTACGTCAGCAAAGCTCGTGCACATGTGGTCTGTCTTGCTAAAAACAATGGCTGACGAACATGGTTTCGAAATCTGGAACTGTTTTTTTGTTTTCTCCGATCCGTGACCGAGTGACGCGATATAGAACCACGCGTTCGTTTGAATCAATACTCTCCTCAGGCAGTGAAGTCTCCTAAATTGCTCAACACTGTGGACAGTCCGGAGTGCAGTTATGTCCCGTGAATGAGCGAGTCAAAGTTTTATCGTGAAAACTGACACTTTTCATGCACCTCCCGCTGTTAGTTTGCCTCTCTCTATGGATTATATTATGAAGCTGTTGAAAACATGCAGAGATTGTACTCTCCAAGGAAAGATCGATGGGATGATCATTTGAAGGTGATTGGGAAAACTTGTCTTGAGGCCATTTAGGATTGAAAACTCTACAGCGAATTACTGATATAACGAACTAAAATGTATCTTCCTTGAGATTCGTTGTACCCGGACTCCACTGTATCTGTCTTTCATGTGGCATTTACCTTCGCCAATGCGTCATTATGAAAAGCATTAGGGGCACATGCCTGAGCTCTATTACAGTGATGTACTCTAAACACACACACTCATGAACAAACATTAACACATTAACCTTTGCCGGATGCCGCTTTTGACTACACACTCCCGACGATGCGGGTTTGTCTGAACCCATACATTTGAAAGAGGGTTTTTACCGTTTATTTCTCTAACGACGATGCGGGTTTGTCTGAACCCATACATTTGAAAGAGGGTTTTTACCGTTTATTTCTCTAACGACGGGGTGGGCTCAAGGAAACCCACAGCGCTACTTCAGTGGGTGCATCGAGTTTCTCCCTTCACCGACTTCTTGCAGGGGAGGGAGAGGGGGAGGGGGAGGGAGAGGGGGAGGGAGAGGGGGAGGGAGAGACTGAGAGACTAAGAAAGAGAGAGAGAGAGAGACTAAGAAAGAGAGAGAGAGAGAGACTAAGAAAGAGAGAGAGAGAGACTAAGAAAGAGAGAGAGACTAAGAAAGAGAGAGAGAAAGAGAGAGAGAGACTAAGAAAGAGAGAGAGACTAAGAAAGAGAGAGAGAGAGACTAAGAAAGAGAGAGAGAGAGACTAAGAAAGAGAGAGAGAGACTAAGAAAGAGAGAGAGAGACTAAGAAAGAGAGAGAGAGACTAAGAAAGAGAGAGAGAGACTAAAAAAGAGAGAGAGAGACTAAGACAGAGAGAGAGAGAGAGACAAAGAAAGAGAGAGAGAGACTAAGAGAGAGAGAGAGAGAGAGAGACTAAGAAAGAGAGAGAGAGAGAGACTAAGAAAGAGAGAGAGACTAAGACAGAGAGAGAGAGAGAGACTAAGAAAGAGAGAGAGAGAGAGACTAAGAAAGAGAGAGAGACTAAGAAAGAGAGAGAGAGACTAAGAAAGAGAGAGAGAGACTAAGAGAGAGAGAGAGAGAGACAAAGAAAGAGAGAGAGAGAGACTAAGAAAGAGAGAGAGAGACTAAGAAAGAGAGAGAGAGAGAGACTAAGAAAGAGAGAGAGAGAGACTAAGAAAGAGAGAGAGAGAGACTAAGAAAGAGAGAGAGAGACTAAGAAAGAGAGAGAGAGAGAGAGACTAAGAAAGAGAGAGAGAGAGAGAGAGACTAAGAAAGAGAGAGAGAGAGAGAGAGAGAGACTAAGAAAGAGAGAGAGAGAGAGACTAAGAAAGAGAGAGAGAGTCTAAGAAAGAGAGAGAGAAAGAGAGAGAGACTAAGAAAGAGAGAGAGACTAAGAAAGAGAGAGAGACTAAGAAAAAGAGAGAGAGAGAGACTAAGAAAGAGAGAGAGAGACTAAGAAAGAGAGAGAGAGACTAAGAAAGAGAGAGAGAGAGACAAAGAAAGAGAGAGACTAAGAAAGAGAGAGAGGGAGACTAAGAAAGAGAGAGAGAGAGACTAAGAAAGAGAGAGAGAGAGAGAGACAAAGATAGAGAGAGACTAAGAAAGAGAGAGAGAGACTAAGAAATAGAGACAGAGAGACAAAGAAAAAGAGAGAGAGAGAGAGACTAAGAAAGAGAGAGAGAGACTAAGAAAGAGAGAGAGAGACTAAGAAAGAGAGAGAGAGACTAAGAAAGAGAGAGAGAGACTAAGAAAGAGAGAGAGAGAAAGACAAAGAAAGAGAGAGAGAGACTAAGAGAGAGAGAGAGAGAGAGACTAAGAAAGAGAGAGAGAGAGACTAAGAAAGAGAGAGAGACTAAGAAAGAGAGAGAGAGACTAAGAAAGAGAGAGAGAGAGACTAAGAGAGAGAGAGAGAGAGACAAAGAAAGAGAGAGAGAGAGATTAAGAAAGAGAGAGACAGACAGAGAGAGAGAGAGAGACAGAGACTAAGAAAGAGAGAGAGAGAGACTAAGAAAGAGAGAGAGAGAGACTAAGAAAGAGAGAGAGAGACTAAGAAAGAGAGAGAGAGAGAGAGACTAAGAAAGAGAGAGAGAGAGAGAGAGACTAAGAAAGAGAGAGAGACTAAGAAAGAGAGAGAGAGAGAGACTAAGAAAGAGAGAGAGAGAGAGACTAAGAAAGAGAGAGAGAGACTAAGAAAGAGAGAGAGAAAGAGAGAGAGACTAAGAAAGAGAGAGAGACTAAGAAAGAGAGAGAGAGAGACTAAGAAAAAGAGAGAGAGAGAGACTAAGAAAGAGAGAGAGAGACTAAGAAAGAGAGAGAGAGAGACTAAGAAAGAGAGAGAGAGAGACTAGGAAAGAGAGAGAGAGAGACTAAGAAAGAGAGAGAGAGAGAGACTAAGAAAGAGAGAGAGAGAGACTAAGAAAGAGAGAGAGAGAGAGAGAGACAAAGAAACAGAGAGACTAACAAAGAGAGAGAGAGAGACTAACAAAGAGAGAGAGAGACTAACAAAGAGAGAGAGAGAGAGAGACTAAGAAAGAGAGAGAGAGAGATTAAGAAAGAGAGAGAGAGACTAAGAAAGAGAGAGAGAGAGACTAAGAAAGAGAGAGAGAGAGAGAGACTAAGAAAGAGAGAGAGAGAGACTAAGAAAGAGAGAGACTAAGAAAGAGAGAGAGAAAGAGACTAAGAAAAAGAGAGAGAGAGACTAAGAAAGAGAGAGAGAGAGAGACTAAGAAAGAGAGAGAGAGAGATAGACTAAGAAAGAGAGAGAGAGAGACTAAGAAAGAGAGAGAGAGAGAGACTAAGAAAGAGAAACTAAGAAAGAGAGAGAGAGAGAGAGAGAGAGACTAAGAAAGAGAGAGAGAGACTAAGAAAGAGAGAGAGACTAAGAAAGAGAGAGAGAGACTAAGAAAGAGAGAGAGAGACTAAGAAAGAGAGAGAGAGACTAAGAAAGAGAGAGAGAGAGACTAAGAAAGAGAGAGAGAGAGACTAAGAAAGAGAGAGAGAGACTAAGAAAGAGAGAGAGAGACTAAGAGAGAGAGACAGAGAGAGAGACTAAGAGAGAGAGATAGAGAGAGAGAGACAGAGAGAGAGAGAGAGACAGAGAGAGAGATACAGAGAGAGAGAGACAGAGAGAGAGAGAGACAGAGAGAGAGACAGAGACAGACAGTCAGATAGACAGACAGTCAGATAGACGGATAGACAGATAGACGGATAGACAGACAGACAGACAGAGCAACTGACAACAGACATACAGACAGAGAGATACGGACAGACAGACAGAGAGACAGACAGTCTCTTGGAGACAAACAGGCAGACAGACACTGTTCCGCCGCTTTGGTAATTATGGGTGTAGCAGAACCCGCGCCGTCGGCAGAGGGATAGTTACAATCACTACTACTCTTTAAAAGTATGGGTTTGTGTGAACCCGCGCCATCGGTAGTGTTTATGTAAATTATCATAATCAATTAATTTTAATGTTTTGTCATGTACACACTAAAAATTTGCAGACAGAGAGCAAATTAGGTGTGTGAGAGATACTTAAAATTTCAAAACGATACCTTTAATGGTTCCAGAGTTACAATGATTTTAGTGTGTCTCTGGGTACAGGTGAACCCAGGAAGCACGGCAAAGGTTAACCAACACACAAAACTTTCAGTTCAACCAAGTCAAGTTCACTTAGGTCATCTTTTCCAGTTTCACAGCTACGGCATAAGGAGAAATGTTGAATCTCATTTTCAGTTAACCAAACAATAGCTGTATCCCTCTCTTTAGTAATCAACTCTCACCTAGCTCTCTCGTATGCTCTCTCCTTTTCGTTGGGCGACATGGCATACTCTGAGGTGTAGTTGAAATCCTGCAGAGAGCTGTTGTGGCTGGAATAGCGGTTGGAAGACGCTGTCTGTGGGCGGGGGGACTGGGAGGGACGGACGGTGCGGCGAGAGTACCCGTTGGCAGTGTTGGGACGGGGCTTGGAGGGCGGAGCTGGGTGCTGGTTCTCCGTCCGAGATGCATTGGAGTTGTTGACGTCGGTCTGATTGTCTCTGCGAGTGCTTTTCGCCCTGGTCTGATTGTTTTGAGTGCTAGAGTTTCCCTTAGAGTCCTCCTCCTCGCCAGGGATGTTAAACATGGCACGCTCTGTTGCCGTCAGCTCGTTGTCCGCCACCACATCAAACTTACCATCCCTCTCCACCACAAACTGTTTCTTTTTCTCCTCCTTCTCCCCCTGCTCTTTGTTTTTGTCCCCACCGTCAGTCAGAGTCTTTCTGGGCGAGTCCTCATCGTCACTGACATCGGGAGGGGGCGCCACCAGGTCGACCAGCTCCGCCTTGAAGCCCACGCGATGTGCTCGGTTGTCCGGGTCAGGTTCCATGGCAAGTTCGGCGTTCAGCTCCTTCAACCTCTCCTTGACGTTGTACTCCGGGGGGTCATCTGAAAGCAGAGTGCGGCATGAAGACATCCAACGCTGCGCTTACGTACAAGGCTGGCTTGGACTAAAAACTGCACAAGTGGACATCTACCATACTGCAAACCCCACACTGGAACATGGACGCTGCACTTACGTACAAGGCAGGATCACATTTTCTAGCTGGCTTGGACTAAGAACTGCATAAGTTGACATCTACAATACTGTAAACCCCACACTAAAAGCAGAGTGCGGCATGAAGACATCCAACGCTGCGCTTACGTACAAGGCTGCGAATCAAAGTTTTTGGCTGGCTTGGACTAAAAACTGCATAAGTGGACATCTACCATACTGCAAACCCCACACTGGAACATGGACGATGCTGTTACGTACAAGGCAGGATCACATTTTGTAGCTGGCTTGGACTAAGAACTGCATAAGTGGACATCTACCGGTACAATACTGTAAACCCCTGGTTACACATGCTATTTGGTACCATATCTCAATTTTTCACCAGTGTAGAAAAGGCTGACTTAACTTTGACAATTACATCTTTGATAGTCTATATATATATATATATATATATTAACACACGGAAAACAACAGAAAAATATCATTTGTTTCTGGAATGGGGGGGGGGGGGGGGGGGGGGAGGGGGGGGGCGGGCTTGTGATAGGGGGATGAGAGATCAATAACAAGTCACGTAAGGCAAAATTACTACATTTAGTCAAGCTGTGGAACTCACAGAATGAAACTGAACGCACTGCATTTTTTCACAATGACCGTAGTCCGCCGCTCGTGCAAAAGGCAGTGAAAGTGACGAGCCTGTTTAGCACGGTAGTGGTTGCGCTGTGCTGCATAGCACGCTTTTCTGTACCTCTCTTCGTTTTAACTTTGTGAGCGTGTTTTTAATCCAAACATATCATATCTATATGTTTTTGGAATCAGGAACCAACAAGGAATAATATGAAATTGTTTTTAAATTGATTTCGGAAATTTTATTTTAATCATAATTTTTAATTTTCAGAGCTTGTTTTTAATCCGAATATAACATATTTATATGTTTTTGGAATCAGAAAATGATGAAGAATAAGATGAACGTAATTTTGAATCGTTTTATACAAAAATAATTTTAATTACAATTTTCAGATTTTTAATGACCAAAGTCATGAATTAATTTTTAAGCCTCCAAGCTGAAATGCAATACCAAAGTCCGGCCTTTGTCGAAGATTGCTTGGCCAAAGTTTTATTGAATAATGAGTGTGTGACAGTGCCGCCTCAACTTTTACAAAAAGCCGGATATGACGTCATCAAAGACATTTATCCAAAAAATGAAAAAAAAGTCTGGGGATATCATACCCAGGAACTCTCATGTAAAATTTCATAAAGATCGGTCCAGTAGTTTACTCTGAATCGCTCTACACACACACACACACACAGACACACACACAGACACACATACACCACGACCCTCGTCTCGATTCCCCCTCTATGTTAAAACATTTAGTCAAAACTTGACTAAATGTAAAAACAGAACATTTATGAGAGACATACACAGTTCTCTAACTTTTTTAATAGAGAAAGCTCAAAAGTTCACAGCATCTCCTTCAAACTGTATGTGTGTGCAGGACAAAAAGACAAGGAATTTACATAACTAGTGGGGGGGGAAAACGCAATGATATATATACACGTTAAAAGTATAGTAAAAATTTATCTTAATTAAACAAATCATTAACCCTAAATTAGCAAGTACAATCAAACCTGAACCACAGTGAAAATTCTCTTATGTTGTCCATGCATAAATATGCATCTTTTCTTGGTTCAATTTAATTGCAAGTTAGGCTGATGGGGTCTATGTCGACCAAAAGAGTGGGGTTCCCTGTAGGTGGAGTTTCTGGAGGGGAATTCCCTGTATACAGGGAATACCACGGGATTTAGTTCCTGTAGCGTGTCGCTGATATCGCTGAAAGTCACGTGATGCTTGGCGACATCGGTAGAATTTTATGTTTTTCAATCTTTTTTGATATTTCTTAGAAATTCGAGTATGGTTTGCAAGTTTTATTGAAAAACTCCACCCTGTGGGATCCCCCTCCAGGAACTCCACCTACAGGGAATCCCACTCTTTTGGTCGACGTAGACCCCTTCAGCGTAAGTTAGGCGAGAAAGACGAAAAGCTTGTGATGCAATTTAGCCACAAGTTCAAAGCAAACAGGAACTCATAAGAACCACATAATTCAGCTGAAGAGAATAGAAAACTTTCAAAAACTAATATAGAAATCTTAGAGAAGTTTCACTGCATTCCGAGGCCACACAGCAAAAGTGAACAGATTCCTGTAATTATGATGTCCATTCAAATGAAACTTTTGTTTTCAATAATGAATTTCAAACAAACATGTTTTGAAATCAAACTGTCCATAGACACTTAAATAGACACTGCACATTCAATGCACTGTTGAATGCATTGAGCTGTACAAAGGTAAACATTTGTGAAAAAAAACACCTCTAGAAAGGAAAGGTATTATTTTGGTGTTGTGATTTTTTTTCAACTGAGGACAAGACGAAAATATAAACTGAGAACAACTTTCAAGGTGACCAAATTTGGCAGGTGAAATTATCAATTCTACGCAATGTAAGGCCTGTTCACTCCAACCATGCTGTGTATGTGAAATACTGCAACACCAAACCATCAAAACCCTGTTACCCCAAAGGACAGCTAGTAACAAAAAGATCACGCATCAGATCCCCCTTTGATTTGTTTTTTCATTGCAACAATTTGTCCACTGTTTCTGTTCCAGTTTCATATCTTTCAGTGATAGTGTTTCTTTTGCTTGCAGTATTTCACAGAAAAGTGGCCTCAGATCTGGATGAGCACAAAGGACATGCATGCTTTCCTGCATCGGCTGTAAAACAAACCATATGCACGCACACCTGCACACACTCACGCATGCAAGCACACACACCCACACACGCACATACACACACACACACAAACAAAACTCAGTCGCATGCATGCAGCCGATCAATAAAACCCAATTTTCGCTGGGAAATTGGCCAGCCACGGCAGTGAAAGCATGCATGTCCCCGGAGTGCGTTCAGGCTTGACGGTACCTGAGTAATCGCCGCTGTCCAGTTTCTGTGCCATAAGTTCCAACATGGCACGCTGCTGATCCTCTGTGAACAACACGTCACCTTCAGGTTCAGGCTCCGAGTCATCAGACTGTGCGTCGTCATGGGACTGCGACAGGGAAGCAGATTGCTCCTGCGAGTCTTCGCTCAAACTTTCCTTCTTCGAGGGCGTCTCGTCTGATGACTCCTGTTGCCCCTTCTCCTGCTGGGAGTCGGAGTTGTGAAACACATCCTTTTTGCTAGAGTTGTCCTAAAAAGAAGATGTTGCTATGTAATATTAGAACATAAGGCTGAACATCTCCCTTTCCCTTGGTGAATTTATTCTGAGAAATTGACCCACTAAACAATCTCCAAACAAACACACACACACACACACACACACACATGCATACACCCACGTATATAGTTACACACATACAGAGTAACAAAACTTCCATCAACAATCTCCATTTATACGAATATTGATTACCAGCAGATTTCTAACAAATAGAGTGCTGAATCGCATGGGTGTAAACATGGCTAAACAATGAAACAATTTAATAAAAATTTATTTGGCTGATAGTCTAGACTACTGAGCAATGGGAGAGTGTTAAGTCCTGCCATTCAGATTCTAATAACGTGCTCTGGAGCTTGTGCAAAAAACTGATTGCGGTTTGTGGACTTGCTCTGCAATAAATTCATGTAACAGTACTCACTGACGGAGAGTTTACAGTTGCAGATTTTGACCCAGAAGAATCCCCTGATTTCTCCTTGATAAAGGAGTCCAGCTCCTCAAAATCATCTTCATACGCGTAGTCCAAATCAGACTTGGCTGGAGTTCCATTCGACTTCTGCTGTTGGTCAGATGCTTGTTTCTCGCTGCTCTCTGACAAGTCCATTTTTATACCTGAAACAAAAAATGACCCGGAAACATAAACATATTTGACAGAAACTAAAACCTAAACAAGATGACGGTGGGTGAAAACAAAGTTGAAAAACAAAAAAAATCGGTACTCACCAACACAAATACAGCACAGACAAAGAAACTAAAAGATAAAGCTGCACCTATTTGTAAAAACAAAAAGTGATTAAATTTCTTTCTTTCTTTCTTTATTTGGTTTTAACGTCGTTTTCAACCACGAAGGTTATATCGCGACGAGGGAAGGGGGGATCGAGATGGGATAGAGCCACTTGTCAATTGTTTCTTGTTCACAAAAGCACTAATCAAAAATTTGCTCCACGGGCTTGCAACGTAGTACAATATATTACCTTACTGGGAGAATGCAAGTTTCCAGTACAAAGGACTTAACATTTCTTACATACTGCTTGACTAAAATCTTTACAAAAATTGACTATATTCTATACAAACAAGAGGCGAAGCCTTCAAGGCTCACGTAAGAAATCGACAAACAGTAACACAAACTCAATCACTCCGTCACACACACACACACACACACACACACACACACACACACACACACACACACACACACACACACATAAAGAGCATAGGTGAAACTGTGCAAGAAAGCGAGACACTAGATCTAGATCTGTATGTCTGCATGTAGCCTACTTACAGGGACACGACTGCCAACTAGTCTCGCCCCGCTCAAAAAAACAATGACCGAGACTTTCAGTACTTCCTTCGCGTGACGTCAAACCCTCTTTCGTCATAATGTGACGTCAATGTAATGTGACGTCTTCAAATGTTAGAGTTTCTACCACATACATACATACGCACAGACAGACAAAAGTTAGCATCGCATAGGCTACACTTACGTGAGCCAAAAACACTTAACAAGGGTAAAAGGAGAAACAGAATCCGTTAGTCGCCTCTTACGACATGCTGGGGAGCATCGGGTAAATTCTGTATCGTCCCAACCAATATGGGACTCCCCCTAACCCGCAGGGGGTAAGTGATTAAATAACTTCACTGTTTGCAGTGTAACCTGGTTCTCGGTACACATATCGTACGCACATGTGACTAAAATAACTGAACTGTTATTCATTTTAAGCCCATAGTGCTTTTAGTTATGCGCTATTGAAATCTCCTTAATAAATAAATAAATAAATTTGCAGTATAGTTCTCGGTACACAAAGTTGCCTAAATATGAAAACAGATGTTTTTGCGAAATAAGACGATCTTTTTTTAACTTTTGTTTTTATTTAAACAAGCAAGATTAAACAACCATGCATTAAACAGAAGAATTATTTTAATAGCAGACTTCTTATGCTCTGGATCAGGAAGAAAAACAGAAAATAAAGCCCAAGCTAAATCTTCCTTTTAACTTGAGTAATTAAGCAGTCATTATACTTGCCATTTCACTTTCCTCACAGAATGAATTCTTGACCCCTTTCACAAATAGTTTCCTGGACAGGATCAATAACCACTGAGTACAGAATTAGTCAGAAGAGCGACAGACACCAAAATAGTGACCTAAAGACCCACAGAGAAACTTGGTAAACCACTTAACGCCACTGAACCAGCCTTCTGCGCCCTCCTGATAAAGCTGGCATCTCTTTATTGATCTGACAGAGGACAGGCCTTGTACAATGGAGCCCCACCCCCCCCCCCTTTTAAGACCTTTAACATTTTGAGAAATTCAGGTTTTAAAAAGGAACGAGTCTTAAAATGGGGGTTAATTTACAGAGCTGAAGAACGTAAAGTCTGAAAAAGCATTAAGGTTTTAACAGGGGAGGGGTCTTAAGTTGAGGGTCTTAAAAAGGGGTTCCACTGCACAAACTCCCTCTGACAGCATTACCGCAGTTCCCATCGCTGCACGCAACACTGCACGCCTGGAGCAATATTCCTAATGGACAATGCACATAAAGAATTCATGTTTGCGTAGTTTCAGAAAAAACTAAAGTGATTTAACAGCCAGTGGGGAAAAAATATGCATGGAACGTTAGAACATGATTGGGTTCCAGCGATTAACTTTTTAATGACTCATTGTTTGGTTTTCTGGAAGCTTCGCTTTTGTAATACTCTGAACTGATGAAAGAAAATCGCATGACCACAAACGCACTTGCACAGAGATGCTCAGGCAGACTGACAGACAGACATGCAGACACACCGACAAACAGACTGTCTAATAAAAGAACCACAAAAAAGCTTCAAGGCAAAATACTGAAATTTCAATTATTGGAACAGCAAAAAAAAGTACTTCAAAGCTTTTTGGCTCACGTAAGTGTAGCCTATGCGATCGTAACTTTGTCTGTCTGTGCGTGCGTGCGTGCGTGCGTGCATGCGTATGTGCGTGCGTGTGTATGTCTGTGGTAGAAACTCTAACATTTGAAGACGTCACATTACATTGACGTCACATTATGACGTAAGAGGGTTAGACGTCACGTGAAGGAAGTACTGAAAGTCTCGGTCATTATTATTTTGAGCGGGCCGAGACTAGTTGGCAGTCGTGTCCCTGTAAGTAGGCTACATGCAGACAGACAGATCTAGATCTAGTGTCTCGCTTTCTTGCACAGTTTTACCTATGCTCTTTCTCTCTGTGTGTGTGTGTGTGTGTGTGTGTGTGTGTGTGTGTGTGTGTGTGTGTGTGAGTGTGAGTGTGTGTGTGTGTGTGTGTGTGTGTGTGTGATTGAGTTTGTGTTACTGTTTGTCGATTTATTACGTGAGCCTTGATGGCTTCGCCTCTTGTTTGTTTGTTTGCTTAACGCCCAGCCGACCACGAAGGGCCATATCAGGGCGGTGCTGCTTTGACATATAACGTGCGCCACACACAAGACAGAAGTCGCAGCACAGGCTTCATGTCTCACCCAGTCACGTTATTCTGACACCGGACCAACCACTTACCAGTCCTAGCACTAACCCCATAATGCCAGACGCCAGGCGGAGCAGCCATTAGATTGCCAATTTTAAAGTCTTAGGTATGACCCGGCCGGGGTTCGAACCCACGACCTCCCGATCACGGGGCGGACGCCTTACCACCAGGCCAACCGTGCCGGTACTTCTATAAGCTGATACCGACATGATTAAAAGTGTATAAGTGAGAACATTTACATTCAATACAATATTTTGAAATAGTCCTTAACTAACAACCATGTGCACACACACACTCTCTATACCATACTCACAGGACTATACACACAAATTCCAACAGACTATAGGCCTATTTTGTGATAACTGCTCAAAAGCGCATTACTGCTTTCAATGACCTTGCACACCAAACACAACCAAGTTGTTTACATTTCCATTTTACAACAGGCAATAAATCAACCTTGAAAGACTTCACCTATACTTCAGGCTTCTTTCACAAAGAAGCGCTGATATCTTCTCCTTTCACACAGAAAGGTGCATTACCTTTTTACAAGGAAGGCGACTATAAACCTTCAAAGCTTTTAGCTCAGGTCTCCATTCACTCTTCAGGCAAATCAATTTACCGTTGTAGAACATTGATTTTTTTGACAATCCTGGGTGCCTGAACTGACATTTTCTGTCTGTGTATTGAAATTATCGACCAAGTACCATCAAGATATGAAGAGAAGCTGTGAGAAATGGTGGAACCCTATATATGAATGTAAATAAGTTCACCCAGCAAACCAGTTTTTGTCGGCATTGTAACGAAAAAACAAACAAACAAAAAACAAACATACATTTTCTGTTTTCTGCCAGCACCAAACTTTGTACTGTTTTGAGGTTTGACAACACATGATTTCACTGTCCTAACTAGCTCAAAACTACCCATAATTATGTTCTGCAGTCTGAAACTGACTGAAGTTATACATCTCACAGTAAAAACTTGTTCAGCGCACTATAAAAGAAGCAGTCTGGCAATAAGCTTTTTTTCCAGAACAGCTTATAGAATCGAATTGATACTTTATTAAAGGAGTACTGTATATGTGCTTTGCGTCGTACGATTTTGAAGATAACTTAGACTGAATAGCTGTTTAAATTTTGAAGAACTTAGACTGAATAGCTGTTAAAATTTTGAAGAACTTAGACTGAATAGCTGTTTAAATTTTGAAGAACTTAAACTGAATAGCTGTTTAAATTTTGAAGAACTTAGACTGAATAGCTGTTTAAATTTTGAAGAACTTAGACTGAATAGCTGTTTAAATTTTGAAGAACTTAGACTGAATAGCTGTTTAAATTTGGAAGAACTTAGACTGAATAGCTGTTTAAATTTTGAAGATAACTTAGACTGAATAGCTGTTTAAATTTTGAAATAGTGGCTCTCTCTGTTTTGGATTTATTATCCTTTGTTGCTTCATATATACTATTCATTACTGAACGAAAATACAATCATAAACCAACAAGAGCAACAACCAATCGACAAACACACAGACTTAGCATCACCCAGTCCATGACGACTATACCACCTGATATCACATAGCGTTGAATATTTCAGTTTTCAGGAAAACCAAGATATTTACAGATTAACCAAGTTCAATCAAATATTTGGTGGCATCAACTCTAGAGTTCTCAGCATGCTATAGGTTTTCATATTTCGGCAATCAATATCAGTTTAAAAAAAACACCCCCAAAAAAGAAAAAAACCATAGACCACTAACCAATTAATACATTACACAAAAACAAAAACAAACATTCAGTGCTGTCAGCTGTGTCAATCTCACCAAAGCGGGACCATGCCAGAGACTTCAAAGCATCAGACTCCCTCCCACGTGCTGTATCCACCATATTGTAAGGGACGCACACCTTCACAGTTTTCCCTGCCTGTTTTGTTTTGTTTTCTGCCCTAGCAACCGCACTTGAAAGTTTTCAATCAACAGCGCTTAAGCGATCAAACAGCAATTAATAGATCTCCTGGCGCAAGTACACATGTTTTCCCTGTTAGAGTCAACTGCACAGATCCATTTGGATAACGTCTTTTTCTGAAAGGTCATAAATAATCCACGAGAGATAGCTAGAGCACCTGACACAAAAGTTGGCAGTTAACAGTGGAGTGACAGTTACCAATCACCTAGTATCTGCTAGTGCATCAGGTAAATGTTTTCCACCTTGTAAATATAGTCCCGAAGAGTGGACTAGTGCGCAGAACTGTACTGTCACCGTCTTTCTAGGAAAGGTCATGCATTATTCACGAGAGATGGAGCATCTGACACAAAAGTTTGCTGTTAACAGGGGAGTGAGAGTTACCATGCAATCATCCAGTCAAAACATTTGCAAGCACAATGCTCAAATGTTTTTCACCTTGTAAATACCCTAAAAGTGAACTGTGCATATAACTATTGTCACAGTCTTTCTTGCAAAGGTTGTAAACAATTCACAAGAGACGGGAGTGCCTGTCACCAAAGTGGACTGCAATAGCAGAATGACAGTTATGCCCTATATAGTGCATAGCTGACAGTGACAGCAAGAGAGACAATTGTCGGCACTGTGCTCAGAACAGCTAGAGGTTAGGGAGTTAACCCTGACAGAAAAATCAATGATCCTCTTCGGGGTGAGGTAATATTATTCCCCACCATTCTGTTGTAAGTCTAACATCTTGAGAACGCTGACAGCATACACAATACTCGTTCTTTTCACTATAGCTGCCTTTTTGATGACTGTAACTGCTGTAAAAAAATTAAAAAAATAAAAATATAAAAAGAGGAGAGAAAAAAGGGCTCTAAAAGGCTCACAAAGTCAAGTTTCTGCATGCAGAAAATTCAGTAAAAACAGTCTTAGGTTATCGGTAACAAAGAATTGTAATATCGGCAGATTTGGTGATTAATTAATCAATCAATTAGTAAAGATTGTCAGGTCACTAAGCAGCTTATACAGGCTTATCCGTCCTTTCCAATTTTTCTTCTGATTCACTTATTCACAAAACTTTCTGCACAACCAAACCAGCCTTTGGAATTGAATCAACAACGACAAAATTCCACCCAAAAGAAAAGAGAGAAGAAAAGCTTCAAAAATAAAATCTATTAACCACGTGCAACAGCACAATACAAACAGACTTCGCACAATACAAACAGACTTCGCATCACGAAAAACACCTGTCTCAGAGGTTCCAGCAGCATGATCATAAACAGAACAAATCACTCTACACCTAGCAGTCATGCAGAAAACCTTAGTCTCAGCAAGCCTCTCGCCATGGAAAAGACATCTGTCTCACACCACAATCCTTGGCGGATGATGACTTTATTCAGTAATTCTGCAGAAAAACAGAAATGCTGGAGAAAAACCATTCTTTTCTCCAGCATTTCTGCATAATGTCATCTTTCGCGAGAGCAACGGTTTTTTTCTGCAGTAAAACAGTTTTTCTGCAGTAAAATTGAAATCAAGAATGCTGCAGTAAAACGGAGATGTTGTTTTACTGGAGAAAAACTGTTTACACTTTTTCTTCAGCATTTTGGCATTATTCAGTTATTCTGCAGAAAAACAGAAATGCTGGAGAAAAACTGTCTTTTCTGCAGCATTTCTGCATAATGTCATCTTTCGCCGAAGCAATGGGTTTTTTCTGGAGCAAAACATTTTACTGCAGTAAAATTGAAATCAAGAATGCTGCAGTAAAACGGTGCTGTTGTTTTACTGCAGAAAACCTGTTTACACTTTTTCTGCAGCATTTTGTACTGGCTCTTGGCGGATTATGACATTATTCAGTTATTCTGGAGAAAAACAGAAATGCTGGAGCATGTCTGCATAATGTCATCTTTCGCGAGAGCAACGGTTTTTTTCTGCAGTAAAACAGTTTTACTGCAGTAAAATTGAAATCAAGAATGCTGCAGTAAAACGGTGATGTTGTTTTACTGCAGAATAGTCTGTCACAGTTTTTCTTGAGAAAAACGAACGACCTTGTAAAGTAGCGTTTGTATTTGTCGCCCCCTGGGATAGTATAATAGTTTGTAACTATTGTTAATTCTGGATGAGTCCATCTCTCGACAGAGGGGGGCTCGCGTGCTCCAACATTATAATGAGCCAGTACAAAATTCTGCAGAAAAAGTGTAAACAGGTTTTCTGCAGTAAAACAACAGCACCGTTTTACTGCAGCATTCTTGATTTCAATTTTACTGCAGTAAAATGTTTTGCTCCAGAAAAACCCGTTGCTTCGGCGAAAGATGACATTATGCAGAAATGCTGCAGAAAAGACAGTTTTTCTCCAGCATTTCTGTTTTTCTGCAGAATAACTGAATAATGCCAAAATGCTGAAGAAAAAGTGTAAACCGTTTTTCTGCAGTAAAACAACATCACCGTTTTACTGCAGCATTCTTGTTTTCAAATTTACTGCAGTAAAATGGTTTGCTGCAGAAAAAAAACGTTGCTCTCGCGAAAGATGACATTACGCAGAAATGCTGCAGAAAAGACAGTTTAAATTTTCTCCAGCATTTTGGTTTTTCTGCAGAATAACTGAATAATGTCATAATCCGCCAAGGATACACCACCCTGGCAGCTATGCTAACAAGCATCCTCCTTCACAACACCACCCCCTGCCCATTCACCTCCCCCCCCCCCCCCCCACACTCACACACGCACCCCTTCTACAGCTGCCTGTCATCTCAGGAGTTCTAACCTGATCCTGCCATCCTCATGGCAACAGTGGTAACTGACCAGGCATGCACTTCAGTCCTAAGATGGCTAAGATCAATTCATAAACACATGTGTCTATCAATACAAAGGTGTGTGTGTGTGTGTGTATGTGCAGTGTGTGTGTGTGTGTGTGTGTGTGTGTGTGTGTGCATGAGTGTGTGTGCACAGAGCACATGTATAGGTTTACAGAGAAATGAGATACAATAAATCTTTATTTTATTTGTAAGCTGGTTTTGACAGAGAGAGAGGGAGATCAGCTGAGAGCAAGAGAGTGAGCTCTGCGTGTGACTAAATTATCAAAAGGCATCAATTTATTCTCAGTCTGTTTACAAAAAAAACACAAAAACAATGTAGAAACGCCCAAAGTATGGTCTTTTCCATCAAACCAAATTAAGCCCAAATCAATGAATACAAGAAGGGCAAAGCCCATACGACTCACATGCTTTACACATTTTTCCTACCAAAATACATGTGACTTTGACCCAAAGTCAAGGTCATCCAAGGTCATGCAACACAAAGCTGTTAATTCAAGACATAGGAAGTACAATGGTGCTTATTGGCTCTTTCTACCATGAGATATGGTCACTTTTAGTGGTTCACTACCTTATTTTGGTCACATTTTATAAGGGTCAAAGTGACCTTGATCATATGTGACCAAATGTGTCTCATGATGAAAGCATAACATGTGCCCCACATAATTTTTAAGTTTGAAACAGTTATCTTCCTTAGTTCAGGGTCAAGGTCACTTCAAAATATGTATACAATCCAACTTTGAAGAGCTCCTGTGACCTTGACCTTGAAGCAAGGTAAACCAAACTGGTATCAAAAGATGGGGCTTACTTTGCCCTATATATCATATATAGGTGAGGTATTCAATCTCAAAAACTTCAGAGAAAATGGGAAAAATGGGAAAAATAGCTGTTTTTTAGGCAACATTTATGGCCCCTGCGACCTTGACCTTGAAGCAAGGTCAAGATGCTATGTATGTTTTTTGGGGCCTTGTCATCATACACCATCTTGCCAAATTTGGTACTGATAGACTGAATAGTGTCCAAGAAATATCCAACGTTAAAGTTTTCCGGACGGACGGACGTCCGGACGGACGGACGGACGGACGGACGGACGGACGGACGGACGGACGACTCGGGTGAGTACATAGACTCACTTTTGCTTCGCATGTGAGTCAAAAAACCTGAAACTTCAATTAAGAAAACAGTCTGTCTAGAGATAAAATATTGATCTGAACTTTTCTATCAATTTTTTCGATACGTTAAAACTTCATGTGAAATGGACGCATTACATTGTTGACAGTAACCAAAACAACCAGAGCCAGGCATGGCTGCAGGTTTCCACTGAGGGGAGGAGAAAAAACACAGCACGATCAATACTTTGTTTTCTGCTTGGAAGAGAAAGTAGGGCAGCAGAATGTGCCAGAAGTATGAAGTATTTAAAGGCATATGTACGCGCTCCCGTGTTTACAAAGTGTAGTTTGCCCATAATCGATGTCAAACGCACCATAAGACCATGTAATGACGATATGTCGCCATGCGCGGACCATATACATGCATTACAGCTTGTTTTAGAGTCTCAAAAACTTTGGATGTAAACAAAGACGCGGAGTTATTTCCCTTGCGTCAACGCTACCTCTGTTGGCAAATCTATAAATAGGACGATCCAGATCAAAATGAATATTAACATATCTCAACATTGAAGGGGTCCTAGACCACAATATTTTGCAGGGAACTTAATTTAGCATGTCTCCAGCTGTTGGTAAAGCAATTAGCGTGTATAGTCATCGAGTACATATGGCTTTAATGTCACCCATAAAAACGCCCCTCTCCTCTTCCCTCCTGCATTCACCCACACCCTCAGCTGTTCGAGCTCTTTCCATTTGAATGCACATGAACTTTAGATAAAATCAAAAACCCAATGTCTTCTCCTTTTTTGCTTAACAGCTTTGGTGTTGAACAATAACAATAAAATGTTACATAAAAATGGACAATTTTCTTCGGCACACCCTGCCTGCCTGTAAACGATTTTATTACAAATTCAGTGCCCCTTGCTTTTTGACCAATCAGGACGGATTCTAGGTGACCATCTAAATGTTATAACGTTCAGGCAGGGACCCTTTTTGTTTATCAAGCTCATAATTAACAAGACAAAGTAAAAAGTTTAAATCAACAATATCAGCGTGATTTATTCTAAAGAATGACACTTCAAATGCTGTCAGATAATACTCTCTTTATCTAAAAAAATACCGAAAAGCGAGTTTTGTCGGTGGGTGCTTTACGGAACAGCAAGCCACCGCCCATCCTCTGAGTGTGCAATGCCGACCCGCTCATTTGAAAAAAAAGTCCCACAAACGATATCAGCATTCGCCTAAAAGGCTCATGCTTGATATCTTTTTTCTCGACATGTCTGTTATCATTTGCTAACAGTCAGCGGGGTCATGCCAATACGTCCCAGTACCATTGTGTCCCGGTACCATTGCGTCCCAAAAAAATGCCGTCTCATTGCGTCCCATTAAGCAATCCCATTGGGTCCCAATACCATTGGGTCCCAGTGCCATTGCGTCCCGTACCATTGCGTCCCAACAAAATTGCGTGTCGATAGGTCCCAAGAAAATTGCATCTCGATACGTCCCATAAAGGAATCCCATTACGTCCCCGTACCATTACGTCCCAACACAATTGTTACTTGAGCAATGCTTGAACGCTGCGGTGGGCAGTGTGTGTGTGTGTGTGTGTGTGTGTGGAATAGGTCCATATCTGTTGGCCTTTAATTTTCAAATCTATCTAGTTGAGTTTTGTGTACACAAAAATATAGCTACACCATTTATAACATTGTGATGAAAATAAAATGTTCCACCGCTGCTTTTCATTTGCAAGAGAAAAGATCGCAAAATGATTCCAAACAGTCATTGGCTGGGTGAGTGTAACATAATGTGTGTGTGTGTGTGTGCGTGTGTGTGTCTGTGTCTGTGTCTGTGTGTGTGTGTGTGTGTGTGTGTGTGTGGCATGGATATTGTACGACAGAGTAGGTCAGCGAAAGGATGAAAATGAACAGTGGATTTTATAAGTACGGAGTATCTTACCTTATATTATACTAGATGATTACCCGCTTCGCCGGGTATCGGCTTCGCCGGGAAGAAGTAGAGTCGAATACCAGGATGCGCCTGGGACACGCCGGCTTCGCCGGCGCACGAAGGAAAGAAGATAAACGCGCAAAACACTGGAGACCTTCTAAAAATAGTAACGTGCAGTGACCTTCTAAAAATAGTAACGTAGTAACGGAAATATGGATTGACGCCACACGGAGGAAGGGAGATAATTGCGGCTGAAAACACTGGAGAAGATAAGGAAGAGTTACTGGTAGTGGATCCAGACAACAACAACAACAAAAATCGGTTCAGTGCGCACAGCGCTGCGCGCTGAGAGCACGTGTTGAAATATCTCATCGATGAGGTTGTGTTCGGGGTGTAGCTGAATACGGTGTCCAAATTTGAAAAAGATCCACCGAGAACTTTGGCCATGCATCGCGAACAGACAGACAGACAGACAGACACTAGTCGTATATATATATAGATAGATGTGTAATCCGAACACGATTTGTAATAAATTTATTACAAAACGCACTTTTATTACAAAACGTGTCGCTACACTGCTACAGTGACATCTTAGAAATTAAATTCACTAGTATTGGGACCTAATGGTACGGGGACGCAATGGCACGTAATTGTATTGGGACGTAATGGTACTGGGACGCAATGGTACTGGGACCCAATGGTATTGGGACGCAATGGTACTGGGACGCAATGGTACTGGGACGTAATGGTACTGGGACGTAATGGTACTGGGACGTAATGGTATTGGGACGTATTGACATGTTCCCCAGTCAGCATATTAGAAATAACTCATATTATTACCAATTCAGTGCTCCATATGGCTTTTTGACCAATCAGGACCGATTCTAGGTGACCCGTTAAATGTTATAACGTTCAGGCAGGGACCCTTTTTCTATATCAAGCTAAAAATTGACAAAACAAAGTAAAAATGTAAATGAACAATATCAGCGTGATTTATTCTAAAGAATGACACTTCAAATCCTGTCAGATAATACTCTCTTTATCTAAAAAAACAACCGATAAGCGAGTTTTGTCAGTGGGTGCTTTATGGAACAGCATGGTACCGCCCATCCTCTGAGTGTGAAATGCCGACCCGCTCACTTGAAATCTAAATTACCTAAGTTCGGAAAATCAAGTGAAATTGCGTCACTCGCGTTACGTCAAATGTATCTTTATGTCATTTCCCATCCGTCTTGAGTCGGTTCTAAATCTGTCGCCCTCTATTCAACAAGAAAAAGCGAAGCAACCGAAACGCATGTTAAACATGGTTTATCTTGTGAGATTGTTGTGTGTCAAACGCATTTGATCTGTGAATATTCATCACGTCAGGAGTATTACTCTGATTGGCTGACCCAGGTCACGAGAATTCTTTGACTGACACTGACAGACATAATCAGGTAGGAGCGCTCAAGTTCCCATTGCGGCTGTTCTGTCTAATTCGCTGGGTCGCTTCGAAATTTGTTTTGGTCGAATTAAACGGTAATAAAACCGTTATTTCTAATATGCGGACTGTTAGCAAATGACAACAGTCATGTCTCACAAACGATATCAGCATTCGCCTAAAAGGCTCATGCTTGATATCTTTTTTCTCGACATGCCTTGTTATCATTTGCTTACAGTCAGCATATTAGAAATAACTCATAATAACAACAATTGGACAAAAGGACAACACACATAAAACATAAAACATAGGTTCATGTATGTAATAACAAGCACACCTATACTTCCAAAAACACTGACCTAAAGTGTTGTCCGTGTTATCTTTAAATTGTGCATTATAATTGTTGTGTATACTGAGAGTTCGTTCCTGTAAGAGCCTCTGGATTTTTGTAACATTTATGTTTTGTTTTTGGTTTTGTTGTAAAGTGTTTATGATTGTGTTCTATTCCGTCAATGGCGTCATTCTGGTAATGATGTTGTTATTGCTTTTGTAAAGCGCTTTGTGTGTTCGAAAGCGCTATAGAAATCACCATTATTATTATTATTATTTATTAAATTGAATAAATTTACAGATAAAATCTGAAGATTTATTTCAACCTATAAAACACTTGCTGCTGTCTTTGATGTTACCCAAAAACACGTACATGTACCTTTGTCTATACACTAAACAAAGACAAAAAGTCAACACATTATTTGTGGATTGAACTTTGGAGCATGTGTACCTGTAAGAGCTTCAAGCCCCTAATTCAGACTTTTATTGCAGGAAGGTGTTTGATAAACATGCATGTCTCAGAGGATTTAAGACTTGTCTTCTGCTAGCAAAGTCCATTTTTAATCACGGTAACATGAATACAGTCACACACTACGACTGTACAGACTATTTCCCCAATTATACCCGCCACCCACCTCCCTTGAAACAAAATGGAAAAGCAAACTGAATATGCACACTGTGAAGTGAAAATTGCAATCGATGTGTGGTAATGCTCTGCATGTGCCTATATATATCTATATACATATACGGCTTGTGTCTGTCTGTGTGTGTGTGTGTTCGCGATGCCAAGCCAAAGTTCTCGGTGGATCTTTTTCAAATTTGGAGACCGTATTCAGCTACACCCCGGACACAACCTCATCGATGAGATATTTCAACACGTGCTCTCAGCGCGCAGCGCTGAACCGATTTTGGTTTTTCTCTGGATCCATTCCCAGTAACTCTTCCTTATCTTCTCCAGTGTTTTCAGCCGCGTTTGTCTCCCTTCCTCCGTGCGGTGCGCCGGCAAAGCCGGCGTACACCCGGCATAGCCGGGTCCCCGGCGCAGCCGGGTATTCGGCTCGACTTCTTCCCGGCGCAGCCGTACCCGGCGAAGCGGGTATTCATCTAGTATATATATATACAGCATGACTTCCCTTCTTTGTCTCTGTTAATCTAGGGAGAAAATATCCAGCGATATTTCTCCGTAGGCCTAAAGTTCGGCCATGACCTAGGCAAAATAACTTGCGCAGCCGCAGAAACAAGAAAATGGAAATCTTTTATGAAATGATTGGGAGCCACGCAAATTTGACCTCTTGATTCCGACCATGAACCCGCTGTTGATAATCTGGAAGGTCGTACCAGGAATGCAGATCTATCTCTGGCCGATTCATAGATTTAACCTACAAACTGCGACCTCATCTGTGATCAGATGGCCAAGCAATGCGTGAAATCTTTTATTCTAAAGCCTTATGGCTCGTTTCGACAAGCATTAAACGGATGAAATTAACCACATGCAGTTTATTCTTCAGAAAAATGCACACAAAAAATGGGTTGGGTTCGGTGATTTGTAGTTGTACATAAACGTCTTCCTCACGATAGATTCGCCGATTTGTCTTATGAAGCCGTCATCAACACAAACACAATGATTGCAGAAGCAAACTCTGTACCTACATGACCGAGACACAAGACTGATTATTTCACAGCTGAGCCTGCCTTGAAACAGCTGAAACACTCTTTTGGATTGCCGTTTCAATGTTAACCAAAAAGTTTAAGAAAAAAACCAAGGTTCAGTTGCGAACTGACAGCGGATTGAGCATTTATTCCTGTTGATGAAGGTACGATTGAAGCTTTATTCTCTCCGTCAACCAACAAGACTAGATTTGTAGCAGACGAAAAACAAAGTGTGCGTTTTTCCTGTCTTGTGAAGGCGATTATGTTGTTATAAGTTATCTGTACGTTGTGAAGACATTTCAAAACAAAATTTAGATTTGATGCGTCACGGGATATAAGCTTATACGTTTTCATCCATGGAATTGTTTTTTCGTCTCGGCAGGGTGAATGAATTCATGATGTCTTTTCCGGAACTGGACAAAACTGGCCTTGCCAAGACTGAAACAAAATATAGTTCTACAACTTCTAGGCTTGGGTTGATTGCCCATGGTGAATTTCCAATGATTTGTTTCCACATCCCATCAAATTCTCTTTACTTTGGTCATGCCATATATACTTTACAGCTCCTTCCATTCATGGTATCGCGTGATATTTTGTCTCGACGGGGTGAAAGAATATAATGACGTCACTCTCGGCAGAGCCTCGAGTGACGTCATCACATTCATTGGCCCAGTCTGGACAAAATATCACAAGATGCCATGGATGGACGGAGCTGTAACTTATGCATATGTACATCACAGACTACTTTTTTTTATTGCAGGTATTTACTCATTTTTAGAAAAAGATAAAAATAGAACTACAAAAATATACTTAAAAGCACCTCTGGCACATGCACCTTTGTCAAACAAACCACCTGTATTAATTAACATTTAGCTTGCATTTTTTGTGTCATTTCTATTCCCATGCACTAGATATCCAACTTTAAAAGCTCTCAAATACTACTGCAACAAGTATCTTCTGAAGAGATCATGTATATATGCTTCAAATAAGTGGGGTATTTTTTGGCAGACAAACATATTTGTGGACAAATTAGCTATTCCGGAAATAAATGTTTCGTGATTACGCAGTCATGACACTGTTCAATCAGTGTTACCTATCACAAAGCTTGACTCCTACCTGTCACTCCAACCTTGTGGCCAAATTAAGCATATGAATGGACTAATCCTATTCCATACATTTCTTTCAAGTCAAGTTAAGTCAATATTTATTTCAAAAACCCCCTAGGGTTACATGAATAAAAAATAAAAAAATTGCAATAAACACGACAAAAAAGATATATGTTATAATGAGACACAACACTTCTAATTAACCAAAAATAAATCACGCTTAATTCATAACTAAATAATTGTAATCAATTTTGTCAAGTGAAATATATATCAGTCTGACAAACAGATTGCTGGTTTGTGTTTGCAGCATTTTTTTTTTCTTTATGTCAGATAGCATATACTGCTGGAAAATACCAGCCAAACCTAACAATATAACAAGAAGAGCAAACGCTCGATCGAGTCACTTTCGCAGTTCTGAATATTATATGAGGCATCAGATGGACAGGAAGAAATTGCTATTCACAACACAATACAGATGTAAATAATTTGATGTAAAGAATAATCCTATAAAGTTTGAATCAAATCCGATGAATAGTTTCAGAGATATGATATTTCAATTTTTTTCCTTCAAGACATACCTGTGACCTTGAAAAAGGTCAAAGGTCACCAAAGCAAACGTCAAAGTGTAGAGGTCACTGGGAGTCACGTTCACATAAAATTTGAGCCCGGTCACTTTTATAGTTTCCGAGAAAAGCCCAACGTTAAGTTGTGTGTTGCCGAACAGAAAAGGCTAGTTATCTCCCTTGTTTTTCTGATAACGTTCGTAAAAGGCTACAGATGTAAATACTTTGATGTAAAGAATAATCCTACAAAGTTTCAATCACATCTGATGAACTTTGTCAAAGATATAAAATGTCTAATTTTTCCTTTGACGCTGACCTGTGACCTTGAAAAAGGTCAAAGGTCAACGAAACCATCGTTAAAGTGTAGAGGTCATTGGAGGTCACGACTAAACAAAATATGAGCCCGATCGCTTTGATAGTTTCCGAGAAAAGTCCAACGTTAAGGTGGTGTCTACGGACGGCCGGCCGGACGGCCGGCCGGCCGGCCGGACAGACTAACACTGACCGATTACATAGAGTCACTTTTTCTCAAGTGACTCAAAAATACATTTATTTACAATTCTTATATGTACGTATAAACCAGCAGTCCTCAATTCTGATACAAATGATGGGCGTAAAAAGCACAGGTCAACATCTCCTGCCGTTATGTATCAATTGACTTACCTAAATAAACATTTGCCTTCGATGCCAGTTAACCTGTTCAATGTGGGTTTTTTTAGAACTGAAATAGTCACTCGCACTTAGTCTAAAAGTTTCAAATTTTCACCAGTACAGAAACATGCGCACGCACACGGGCACGCACACACACACACACACACCTACTGCGTAATTAATATGACTGCAAAGAGGGGCGCTGTGGTAAGACGTCAGCCTTCTAATCGGGAGGTCGTGAGTTCGAATCCCCGTCGCTGCCGCCTGATGGGTTAAGAGTGGAGATTTTTCCGATCTCCCAGGTCAACTTATGTGCAGACCTGCTAGTGACTTAACCCCCTTTGTGTGTACACGCAAGCACAAGACCAAGTGCGCACGGAAAAGATCCTGTAATCCATGTCAGAGTTCGGTGGGTTATAAAAACACGAAAATACCCAGCATGCCTCCCCCGAAATCGGCGTATGCTGCCTGAATGGCGGGGTAAAAATGGTTATACACATAAAAATCTACTCGTGCTAAAAACATGAGTGAACGTGGGAGTTAAGCCCATGATCAAAGATTGAAAGAAGAAGAAGAAGAAGAATATGACACAAAGATAAACATAAAACAATGCAAAAGAGACACCAGTACTAAGTTTATTCAAGTAAGAGCAATATTAAAAATGATAGTGAATTATAGTTTACTTTTAGGCTTTTTATGATTGTTTTTTCACGTTCATGTAACATGGTTCCATCTAAAACAGAATTAACTGCTACCCCAAGTATTGCAAGCTAGCTAGCAGACGAAATGCACTGATGGGGCAAGATCAACATGTAACATTGCTTTGGTAAAGAACAGCTCGATCATGGACACCGGGAATGGCAGGAAAGTTGATGCCTCATCAATTTATCTTGTATATATTATATATATAAATTGTGGATCTATCCAGCACTCTTCTTCAACAGTTCAATTCTGTTTATGCAACAATATTAAACGCACATTTGTATTTGCCACAGCAAAACTTGGGCAAATATTCAGGCATTACAATGTTTATATAATCATGCAGGCATGTACATACATGATCAGTCAAAATTTAAAGTGAACAATCATTCAGTCTATGAATGAGGTAAGTGACCTATATATTTCCTTGTCAAGAATGGACCAGGCAGGTCTACGCTTGGCTTTCGGAGCTGCGATTTTATGAGGAATTAATACTATTATACTTAATACTATGCCAGATTGAGTGCTGTACGTAACTGTAACACTGACATATATACAGTCGAACCCACTTAAAACGAACACGCTAGTTACGAATTTTGACTTATAACGTATTAGTTTTAAGTTCCCAACTGAATACCTCTTTCTTCATGCTTAAAAAAAATGCTTAAAACGAATTCTTTATAACGAATTTATGCTTATAACGAGCACTTTTTGGATTCCCAAGCATGCATAATGTCTGTAATTTACTCACGCTTATGACGAAATCTTTAAACTCGTCCCGAGATCGACATATCATGGGAATTTGAGAAGTTTGAATACATGTGTCAAAGTCTTCCCTTGCGTCGACTGCTTGAACCATTGCTCAACCGATCACTGAATAAAGTTAAACTGATTACACTGTACTCACAAAACAATTTCAAATTTAGAATCAAAGTGATTGATAGCTCAGACACTGAACATGAATGACTGACTGACGTTTATTTCCTTCGCGAATACCAAAAACGAAACATCAATGTTTAGAACGGAAGCCATTGCCAAAAAATATAGATGCCAGAGTGGTTTCCCTTGGACAAGGGAAACCACACTCTCAACGTTTGCGTTCGCCGGTTCGCGATAGTTTATCAGTCAGTCAGTGCTTTCGATTTGGATTTGAACATCATGTTGCAACAACAACAAAAAAACTAAATTGGCCAAGGTTTGCTACCCGTCGCCAAGGTAAGTGATTCCGGACAAATGATAGGAACACCGCGAATGTGGACAGTGTCAGTGTGTGCGTGTGTGTGACCAAAAACGTAACAACTGGATGAAACATCTGTGTGCTCACTCTCACTCAAACTCAACAATCATCACTCAACATGAGACACACATGAACATGTAACTGAATATGTCACTTTATTGTCTAAACGTGAAGCAGCATGAAAGTTGCGAAAGAAACAAATTGAAACACTATAAAATGTACAAGACTTAAAAAAAAATATAATAAAATAAAATCAATCAATTTTCTTAATACGAATTTTGGTTAAGACGAACTTTTTTTCCGATCCCCAGTGATTCGTCTTAAGAGTTCGCCTGTATCACATAGAATAAACTTGGCAAGAAGCAAACATACAACTCAGCGAGGGTGCTTGACATTACCAAAAACAGGTAATCTTGAACTTTAGCGTGTTAAATTCATAGCTCATAATTCAGAGGCATTTAAGTCTCCAAATTTGTAGAACCTGCACTTGTAATCATAACAAGTCATTTTAGATCCCTTTGAAGTTACGGAATGAACTCTGATGAACTGTACGAATGCATTTCATTTACATGGGTCAAAGAAGGAATTATCCGTGTGAGCGAACAAGGGAGACAACTCTTTCGTGTAAATGATGTCCCATGTTTGACAACGTACGCCATTTTCGGTGCATTTTCGTCGATTGAACAACCAAATGAATTAATTATGCTTAAGTTTGGAGTTCAATCCGTCAATTAATTTCACGACAAATGTTCTTTGGCTTGCTTACATGGACTTGTGTCAAAAATAAGTCAAGAATGTCACTGGATTCTGAGCTATGAATTTAACACGCTAAAGTTCAAGATTACCCAAAAACAATTGATGGCAGTCATTCAAGATGTCTGAAAAGGCTCCCTTTTCCCGAGAGTAGAAGTAGAACTTTACAAGTCAGGCCCCTTTTCTGGGGGTGCAATGACTAAATGAGTACAGTTCACAACATTCACCTCAAACTTGCTGTGTTTGAAATACTGAATGCCTGTAAACCCCGAGCTTGCACGAGCCAAGCACTTACCAAAACACAGACAGACACAGTTCTGTGTGACATGGTTAGTCTTTGACCCCAGCAACCACGCAAATCAAAAGCACGCACGTCAAGTGTTCCCATAAAATGATAGATCTGCTTACACTTCCTTCGCAAAAAGAGGATTTTTTGCAGCTCCTGTGAAGAAGCCACAGCGCACATATGCATAAAAAAAGAAGGATATAAAATATGTCAACTTTGCTTACCAGGATTGAGCCTTTTGTCATAAAACCATGGTTAAAACGAGTCGATTTCAAGTTGTGTTCAGCAGCAGAACGTCAGCCATTTCTCAAGTGTGTTGTCCAGCGTTGTTGTGGGCGACGCTGTTTATTTTCGCATTTATTCCCTTTATGTCTGTTGTGATGATAGTTTCTCGAGACTCATAAGGTTATGATAACTTCAAATTTTTTATTTTTTTTCTTATTTTTCATGAAGAAGGTTTACTAAGTTGACAGCCACACGTTTTATACGAAACCTCCATTTGCGTAATTTAGTTACAACACCAAAAACCAATGGCGTCATTTTATCTGCACCGATCACTTGATCCGTGTGTATGACAAGAAAAATAACAAAATCACGTGTTGGGCTTGCTATAATATTCATGGTAATCTATTATTTATGAAACAAATATATTTGAAAATGAATGTAGTTATTGGAAGAAATCAAATAAATTGTTGATGACGTCATCAAAAGATGTGCTATTGCAAGACCCATAGTTTTTCCACAGCACAACATCAACGTGTTAGAAGACGATGTCTGCTAGCATGGCGTACCTTGCTGTTTCTGCCGGGTTTTGTGTCTTGTTTTTGTTCTCGCCTGGCCTAGCTGGTGAAGAAGCATGCCAGTCGTACGGCGGGGGACACGTTTATCCCCAGGAAACCCGAAGGACAACTGGGCACACCATTCAGTGGAGCCAAGCTGTCAGTGAGTATGCACAATTTCTGTGCACAAACATGCAGCAGTGTTGTTGACCAAATTTGAATTATTTACTTATGAGGAATTGGAACAAGTTTCTGACGTTATTTCAGTCTGGCAGATATTTGTGCCATTTTGTTTTAGCGGAGAACGGTTATTTTCAGATGTATGTATGTATGCCTATGGGGCGATTTATATAGCGCTTGACGTTCTCTAAGCGCTTTACATATTAATTTCTGCCCTGTGAGATGGAATTTTTTACTCAATATATCACGCATTCACATCGGCCAGTAAATCTCAAGCCAATTAAGGCGAATATTTACTTTTCACGGCCTATTATTCCAAGTCACACGGGTATTTGGTGGACATTTGTATCTATGCCTATACAATTTTGCCAGGAAAGACCCTTTTGTCAATCGTGGGATCTTTAACGTGCACACCCCAATGTAGTGTACACGAAGGGACCTCGGTTTTTCGTCTCATCCGAAAGACTAGCACTTGAACCCACCACCTAGGTTAGGAAAGGGGGGAGAAAATTGCTAACGCCCTGACCCAGGGTCGAACTCGCAACCTCTCGCTTCCGAGGCAAGTGCGTTTACCACTCAGCCACCCAGTCCTTGTTGCATGTGTTGGAATGATGTCTCTCTGTGTTCACACTGATAGTGATACAAGTATAATTTAAAAACTTGCAAGTGTATATATATGTATTTATATCTTATAAGTTATATTCTTCATTAATCTACCCCACAGTGAATTTGTGTCATGCAAGTGTAAAACTCACATATACATCAGAGGCGGATTAGGGGGGTGGTTTCAGGGGTACCGGAACCCCTCCCCTCCTTCGGCTGTAAAAAAATAAATAAAATGAAATAAAAATTCTGTCTGTGAATTTTGTTCTTGTTTCTGGCTGTAAAGCCGGGGGAATAGGTAATTGTTTAATCAGTATCATTTTTGTACAGTTTTAACTGCCAATCCTATGCAACATGTCTTCCTTCTAACCATACTATATGATGTCGGGAGCAGATCTATCAGTGAAGATAAATTGCCATTTTTGAGTCACTTGAGAAAAAGTGACTCTATGTAATCGGTCAGTGTTAGTCTGTCCGGCCGGCCGTCCGGCCGGCCGTCCGGCCGGCCGGCCGTCCGGCCGGCCGGCCGGCCGTCCGTAGACACCACCTTAACGTTGGACTTTTCTCGGAAACTATCAAAGCGATCCGGCTCATATTTTGTTTAGTCATGACCTCCAATGACCTCTACACTTTAACGATGGTTTCGTTGACCTTTGACCTTTTTCAAGGTCACAGGTCAGCGTCAAAGGAAAAATTAGACATTTTATATCTTTGACAAAGTTCATCGGATGTGATTGAAACTTTGTAGGATTATTCTTTACATCAAAGTATTTACATCTGTAGCCTTTTACGAACGTTATCAGAAAAACAAGGGAGATAACTAGCCTTTTCTGTTCGGCAACACACAACTTAACGTTGGGCTTTTCTCGGAAACTATAAAAGTGACCGGGCTCAAATTTTATGTGAACGTGACTCCCAGTGACCTCTACACTTTGACGTCTGCTTTGGTGACCTTTGACCTTTTTCAAGGTCACAGGTATGTCTTGAAGGAAAAAAATTGAAATATCATATCTCTGAAACTATTCATCGGATTTGATTCAAACTTTATAGGATTATTCTTTACATCAAATTATTTACATCTGTATTGTGTTGTGAATAGCAATTTCTTCCTGTCCATCTGATGCCTCATATAATATTCAGAACTGCGAAAGTGACTCGATCGAGCGTTTGCTCTTCTTGTTTAATACTAACTTTAAATTAAACTTTAAAAAAATAATGAGTGGCTGCTGACACCAGTAGTTGATGTTGTTTAAAATCAAGGTCAAGGATAAGCCACATATTGTTTATAAAATAGCTAAAATTCTTCAGCTTCAGCCCCCCCAGACCTCCCAACAAGGCATTGCGGGGATATAGCTCAGTTGGTAGCGCGCTGGATTTGTATTCAATTGGCCGCTGTCAGCGTGAGTTCGATCCCAGGTTCGGCGGAAATTTATTTCACAGAGTCAACTTTGTGTGCAGACTCTCTTCGGTGTCCGAACCTCCCCCCGTGTACACTACATTGGGTGTGCACGTTAAAGATCCCACGATTGACAAAAGGGTCTTTCCTGGCAAAATTGCTTAGGCCCCCCCAAAAATTGTCTGTTTCTGGTAACATGGCTAAAAAAAATAGGGTCGGTAGGTCGGGATTTTTATTTTTATTTTTTTTTATTTTTATTTTTTACCCCAAATGTAGACCAATAAAACTAACTTTAAAAATCGCGCAAAGAGACTGGATTCACTATACATAGAGACAAGACACTCAACACATTTACAAATCGTCAGCGGACTTTCGTTTTCACACGTTTTTGTTGTTCATTTTCTCACCCTGTCCTTTACCACCAAAAAAAATCAAAAAAATTTTGAGTTTGGAAAAAAAAGTTTAGGGTCGGCGCCGAAATTTAGGGTCGGTCGGGTGACCAGAAACAGACAATTTTTTTTTCTTGGCCTTAGGCACAGTTAATAATTGTCTACCTATACCCGTGTGACTTGGAATAATAGGCCGTGAAAGGTAAATATGCGCCGAAATGGCTGCAATCTACTGGCCGTATAAAATTTCATCTCACACGGCATCACTGCAGAGCGCCTAGAACTGTACCCACGGAATATGCGCGATATAAGACTCATTGATTGATTGATTGATTGCCCCTGGATTCCAGGCTGTAACCCCTCCCTTTGGGCTTAACTGCTCCGCCCCTGTACATGTCTCTGAGAGTGGCAGTAAATGTGTGTAACTGCAAGTTCGCTTGCATGGGTAATCTTGAACTTTAGTGTGTTAAATTCATAGCTCAGAATTCAGAGCCTGTAGAACCTGCACTTCTAAGCATAACACGTCATTTTAGAACCCTTTGGAGTCACGGAATGAACTGTATGAACGCTTGGAATGCATTTTGTTTACATGCGTCGAAGAAGGAATTATCCTAAGCGGCAACAGTGCAGGCAACTCCAAATTTCATGACAGAACAAAACGTACATTACATTCACTGTATTTTGACCTGGTGTCATTTTAAGTGGATAGACAATCACTTATGATACAGATAATGAACTTAGCTGATAAAATTGCTGCTGGGAAGACCCAAGTGAGGCAATGCCAATGATTAGTGCATATTTGATGATTAAAAATAAAACTTATACAATAACCAAAGGGAACTAATCGCTCATTATGCATACGGCATGTGTAATAGAGTAAGCGAGAGTTTAACGGAACCTTTCTTTTCTTCTTCTTTCGTAGAGGACTGGGTTCTTGCGAACGTCTCAGAGTCCTGCGGTCGAGTCACTGTTACCGAGAGTGGCTAGCTCCGGCAAACAGGGAGATTAAAAAGGTGGGGAGGTTTAAAACTATGTACAGGGGAGAGTGCGTTCAAGGGGCTCTCATGCCCGACTGCAGGAGACTGCCGCCAAGACAGGAGCGAAACGACTCCAGGGAGGGGGCCGACGATACCAGTGTTGGCAACTTATTCCATTCGGAGATTGTGCGGGGGGAAAATGAGTTTGAAAGGGCTGGGTGGAGGGCGTACTCCTGGTGCAGCCGGCCAGCTCCCCGTGTTCGAGGGTCAGAGGGAGAGGTTTTTGTTTGTTTGTTTGCTTAACCCCCAGCCGACCACGAAGGGCCATATCAGGGCGGTGCTGCTTTGACATATAACGTGCGCCACACACAAGACAGATTAGTCGCAGCACAGGCTTCATGTCTCACCCAGTCACATTATTCTGACACCGGACCAACCAGTCCTAGCACTAACCCCATAATGCTAGACGCCAGGCGGAGCAGCCACTAGATTGCCAATTTTAAAGTCTTTAAGTATGACCCGGCCGGGGTTCGAACCCACGACCTCCCGATCACGGGGCGGACGCCTTACCACTAGGCCAACCGTGCCGGTCAGAGGGAGAGGTGTACGCCGTTCTCCTGGCACCTGAGAGAACAACAAGCATTGAAATGAACAAGCGACTTTTATCCAGAAATTATCTTCATGAAATTCATCCTGAAATTATCTTCATGAAATTTCACCCTGAAATACCCGTGTGACTTGGAATAATAGGCCGTGAAAAGTAGGATATGCGCCGAAATGGCTGCGATCTGCTGGCCGATGTGAATGCGTGATGTATTGTGTAAAAAAATTCCATCTCACACGGCATACATAAATTCCTGCGCCTTGAATATGTGCGCGATATAAATTGCATAAAATTTAAAAAAAAAAAAATTAAAATATCCCTGCGCTTAGAACTGTACTCACGGAATACGCGCGATATAAGCCTCATATTGATTGATTGATTGAAAGTGAAACTTATCTTCATGAAATTATCTTCTGAATTTTGGAACGTTGGCAGTCTCTTTGTTTTTGGATTTGCTCAAAATTGGCTGTTCAACACAACATGACAATCTTTTTCAAATGAGCCAGAGCGCCATTTTAAAATCTGACAAATTGAAGGACTTGCCATTCTAAATGATACCTAAAATGATACCTTAAAATAAGCAACTCGCTTTTTGTTTGTTGTTGGTGCTTTTTTGACCTCGCTTCACCTCTAAGTGGCAATAATAATACCTTAGGACTTTGGCTACTGCAGTGGAACCCCCTTTTTAAGACCCCCAATTTAAGACTTCCTCCCTTTTAGCTTTAAGACTTTGTTTTTTCACGTTTTCTGTTCATAACCTCTGTTAAATTACCCCCGTTTTAAGACTCCCTCGGTTTAGTTTTAAGACCAGGCCGATTTTATTAGAATTTTGAAGGTCGTAAAAGGGGGGGTTCCACTGTAACTGGAAGAAGAAAAAATGTTATATATATATCAGAGGCTGATAGTGCTGTTTTGTTCAACACACACACACACGAACAATTTACACAAGGGCACATTCGATCACACACACACGTCATTAGATTGTCTCCCTTGTATCACCAGACTCACCAACAGCTTGCCAGCTGTAACTGTATTCTTCAACAAAAGTATCCCGTGTAACGTTTGTTACACACATCATTTAATTTCCCTGCACCATCTGTTCACACGGATGTTGTGCGTATCGTTGTGTGTCATGTCTGAGGCTTAGGCCAAAAAAAAAAAATTGTCTGTTTCTGGTAACATGGCTAAAAAAAATAGGGTCGGTAGGTCGGGATTTTTTTTTTATTTTTTTTTATTTTTTTATTTTTTAACCCCAAATGTAGACCAATAAAACTAACTTTAAAAATCGCGCAAAGAGACTGGATTCACTATACATAGAGACAAGACACTCAACACATTTACAAATTGTCAGCGGACTTTCGTTTTCACACGTTTTTGTTGTTCATTTTCTCACCCTGTCCTTTACCACCACCAAAAAAACCAAAATTTTGGAGTTTGGAAAAAAAAAGTTTAGGGTCGGCGCCGAAATTTAGGGTCGGTCGGGTGACCAGAAACAGACAATTTTTTTTTGTTGGCCTTATCTCTGCATGGCACAGTGAGGAAATCAATAATGACAATATGCTGCAGGATACACAGTCAATGGGGCTTGTAATTATCCCTTTCTGTTGGGATCTCTTCTCTTGCAAGATAGCATCTAAGTTAATTTGATGTTGTCGTTGTGTTTTCACAACTGATGATATGGAAATGTGTTCCCCTTGAAGACCAAAATAACAACAGAAAAAGAACAAGAGGCGAAGCCTTCAAGGCTCACGTAAGAAATCGACAAACAGTAACACAAACTCAATCACTCCGTCACACATACACACACACACACACACACACAGTAAGCATAGGTGAAACTGTGCAAGAAAGCGAGACCCTGGATCTGCCAACTAGTCTCGGCCCGCTCACAATAACAATGATCGAGACTTTCAGTAATTCCTTTGCGTGACGTCTAACCCTCTTACGTCATAATGTGACGTCTTCAAATAGTTTCTATCACACACGTCAAACACTTTTGACCGAGACGTAATCTTCTTATGCGAGCTTTATCCATAGACTCTGAAATGTTAAAGTTTCTATCACACACACACACACACACACACGCACGCACGCACACACACACACACACACACACAGACAGACAAAGTTTATCATCGCATAGGCTACACTTACGTGAGCCAAAAACAACAAACAAACAATGTGTGTTTGTGTGGTATATAGTTAAATATATAATACCACACAAACACACAGTATATAGTATATATTTAACTACATATCAAAGGCACACTGTAGGTTGTCAATTTTAGGTAAATACTGCAATAACAGGTCAAGCTTTGGATACAAATTGATATTTCCTGGCAGCAAACAGGTGACTTGGATAAATGGTTTACACATTACAGGTTTTTTAAAGACCAGCTTTCGTGTTAAATAACATGGCAGTCAAGTTATCACCATGAAATAAGATTATTATTACTTTTTTTAATGTTGTTATTGGTTGATATTTAATCTCTAAACCTGCTCCAGATTGTAATATATGAAATTAAAACACTGTTACTTGTTAAGTCAAAGTAAGTGCGCCAAAAGTAGAAAGTGCAAAGCTGATCAATAAATACACTTTCTGCTTTCAGTTACTCAAGCTATGCCATTGATTTCTTACAGTTTCCAAGCCAGCCCCAGACTGGAACGGCACTGCTGTGGTGAATGGTGAATTCAAAGACATCAAGCTGTCAGACTACCGCGGCAAATACCTTGTTTTCTTCTTCTACCCCTTGGATTTGTGAGTGGGCATTTCATTGTATTTGATGCAGGATTTTTTTTAAGGGATACATGTATAGCAAAAAAAGACAAGAGAAAATTGGAGACTTTAATGCCTACAGTAACCTGATTAAAAGTATTGTATTATCCCTTCACTTAAGTGTGGCAGTTAGGTGTTTTTTTCACAGCTTGCATGAAAAGTGTTTGTTGGATTACCTTAGTTGAAATGAATATAAGTCCATTTTACACACTATGTTGACTTTGCGCTGTTTAGTATAAATAGCAGTATCCTTCCATACTTTTTTGTAATGTGTCACTTCCACTGTCAGGTTTATCTGTTGGTTAATTCTCGACAAGGATGTGTCAGAACAATTCTTGTTCCAATGTGGACATTTTTATCACTTTTACAATACAATACAATACAATAACTTTATTAATCTCTAAAAGAGAAATTACATTGCTGAGTGTTTGTGTCCGTAATAATAACATACATAAAACATTCAAAATAAACATTTGTTCTTTGTCCTGAGAAAATATAGCACATTGGTTATCACATAAGAAAGTATATTAAAAATAAATTAACATGCATTCACCATCAACAATGCACAAAAGAAAGTCAGCACCTTGCCGGTTATCACATATTGTCTAAGATTAAGAGAGTAGAATGCAAAACAAAATCAACAATACTGAAACAATACAGAACACTGACCCCGTGCATCAGAGCGACAACACCAGCATCTACCGCCCCACCTGAGAATTGAAGATCTGAATTGCAGATGGAATGAACGAATTTCTGTAGCGTGTGGATCTTGCGGTTGGTTGTCTGAATCTGTTGCTCCTGTCTGTCCGTCTACTGTCAAATTCCGGTCTGAGTGGGTGCGAGTCGTCAGCCAAAATCTTCTGTACCTTGTCAGTCAGTCGTCGTTCATGTGTTGATGTGAAATTGTCCTGCTTCCTCCCAACCACCCCACTTGCTTTCCTGATGAATTTATCTAATCTATCCCTGTCTTGCTTGTTGATGTTGCCACCCCAACACACGGAGCCAAAGTACAACACACTATTGCACGTTGAAGTGTAAAACATCTGAAGGATTTCTTGTCTGATGTTAAAAGACCTGAGTTTTCTCAAAAAGTACAGGCGAGAGTGGAGTTTCTTCACAAGGGCATCAGAGTTTGGTTTCCATGTCAACTTATTGTCTATAATCACCCCCAAATACTTATACTGCTCTACCTTCTCTACGACCTCCCCCTTGATCACTATCTCCCTGTGTACATGTTCCCCCCTCCTGTTGTCCATTATCATTTCCTTTGTCTTCCCCACATTAAGCTCTAAATAGTTGTTTTCACACCACCCCACAAACCTATCTACCTCCTGCCTGTAGTCAGAGTCGTCGTCAACAGTCAGCAGTCCGGTCAGTCCAGTGTCGTCAGCAAACTTGGTTATGGGGCAGGAGTCACTAGAACACAGTGTATCTAATCCATTCTTGTGCTCTGGTTGCAGCACATTTGTATGTCCCACAGAGATTGTAGCCTTCAGCGACAGTGCAGACAAATTCAAGAAGATCAACACTGAGGTTGTGGCCTGCTCCGTGGATTCCCAGTTCACCCATCTTGCTTGGTGAGTTGTAATGTCCACTAGAATGAGGAAAAATATGGAGAACAGGGATGGTCAAATCTCAAAATTTAAACTCGCCAGCTGGGCGAGTAACTTACAAAAAGTCATTAGCACGTCAGAAATTTCACTGGCCCAGTACACACCACAGTTGCTGCATCTGCAGTGTTTATAACGTTTTGAAACTAGATAGCACAACCAGAAGTGTTGCATTTGAACAGAATGTTCACTGGCCAGCCAGGCGGTTTCTACTAGCCCGGCAGATTGTTGACTCACCCATGGCAATCGGGCGGACGATTTGGCCATCCCTGAAGAAAATGGTGGCCTTGTGGCGTCAAATGGGTGTGATGCTTGTGTAATTAGTCTGTCTCCAGTGGAGATGACGCTTTGTCTGGCATTCAAAAGACTCATACTCATACAAACTTTTGTCCCGGTTATGACAATTGTGTCAAGTGCAGTATTCAATTTTGCGTTAATATGTTTGTATTTTTGTGATTGCTTATCCTAAGTAATCTTTTTTTTTTTCAAAGGCTGTGAGAGCAGCACTGATGCTTTTCTTTTTAACTGCGTTTAGGTCAGAAAAATAAAGAACAACAACAACAAACTAAACTAACAATCAGGAAAACAGGATAAAACAAGGACAATGGAAAAAGTCAATCTTTTCATGGCATGAATATATATATGTGTGTTTTCTGTGACAAATTAAGATCAACTTACAAACACAGGGGAAAGAGTCGATCTTTTCATGGCATGAATATGTGTGTTTTCTGTGACAAATTAGGATCAACTTACAAACACAGGGGAAAGAGTCGATAATTTCATGGCATGTATGTGTATATATACATGTTTGTGTTTTCTGTGACAAATTAGGATCAACACTCCTCGCAATCAGGGAGGTCTGGGACCGCTGAAGATCCCCCTGCTGTCAGACATCACCCATGACATCGCCAAGGCCTACGGTGTTTACCTGCAGGACCTCGGTCACAGTCTCAGGTAGATATGATCTCCGTTGTGTGTTGTTGAGCATCTGTGTAATTTTTAGTGCATCGTCCAAAAAACATTGGTCTAATGATGGATGGAAGAAGTCGTTAAAAACCATGAGATATACAGTGGAACCCCCTTTTGGGACCTCCAAAAATCTGATAAAAGAAGGGAGTCTTGAAAATGGAGGTACATTTTCAGATGTGGTGATCAGGGCGGGGATGTAGCTCAGTCGGTAGCGCGCTGGATTTGTATCCAGTTGGCCGCTGTCAGCGTGAGTTCGTTCGTCCCCACGTTCGGCGAGAGATTTATTTCTCAGAGTCAACTTTGTGTGCAGACTCTCCTCGGTGTCCGAACACCCCCGTGTGTACACGTAAGCACAAGACCAAGTGCGCACGAAAAAGATCCTGTTATCCATGTCAGAGTTCGATGGGTTATAGAAACACGAAAATACCCAGCATGCTTCCTCCGAAAACGGCGTATGGCTGCCTAAATGGCGGGGTAAAAAACGGTCATACACGTAAAATTCCACTCGTGCAAAAAACACGAGTGTACTTGGGAGTTTCACCCCACGAACGCAGAAGAAGAAGAAGAAGATGTGGTGAACAAAAAATCTGGAAATTCTGCCATAAGGGGGGAAGAGGGTCGTATCAGATTGAGCGAAACTACCAGACAGATAGGTAAAGTGCAATGGTTTACACATCTCGGGTTAGTCAAAACTATGCATATCTGGTTTCAAACTACAGTCCTTCTTACAAAATCATAACCTCTGATGCACACATCTTTTATTCAAAATAATCCAAAACCCCTATCTCCTTGTTTTTGCAGAGGCTTGTTCATCATTGACCCCAAGGGAATCTTGCGGCAGATCACCATGAACGACTTGCCTGTGGGACGCTCTGTGGAGGAGACGTTGCGATTGGTTCAGGCCTTCCAGTACACAGATTCTCACGGTGAAGTCTGCCCAGTTGGATGGAAGCCTGGCAGTGATACGGTAATACTATTTTGCCATGATGCTTTCTTAAGAGTGAGCCATGGCATGCTAGAGTGTGTGATGAGAATGTTGTGTGGGTGAGTAATGATAGAATAATATTGTTCTCAATGTAAGCTTGGAATAAATTTTGGATTTCTAGTATTGTTCTCAGTACAAGCTTGGAATAAGTTTTAGATTTCTGGGGGTTTAGAGTTTTCTGGAACTAAAGGGAGGTGCTGAAATTGATGGGAAAAAAGTATTAAAGTAATAAAATGCCAAAGAGGGGTACACACTACAAGAACGGTATTAACACTGAGTGAGTTATCTCTGCTTTACCTGAGTTAGCACGTTCATTTCCCACATGGAACAGACAGTATGTGTGCAGGACTGAGTGTTTTACGTTTTAGCCTGGGAGAAAAAGGCAATGGGACATTTGTCCCCCTCAATCAAATTCCGATGGGACATAGTTGAAGGGAAGAAGCGCAAAAGAGGCCTGAACGCGTTTTGACCAAAGATGCAAAATGGTGCAATATGGTGCCATCTGAGAATAAGCCGCTATATCGTGTTATATATATGTGTGTGTGTGTGTGTGTAATCCGATGTAAAGTGTACATTTGGTGGCGCACTGGTATGTAATCTCAATGCGCCCTTTGACGCACTGAAGGGAATTGTGATGGGACATTTTCAGATTTAATGCGCCAATGGCGCAGGACGCACTAGTAAATGAAACCCTGCCACTGTGTTTGTGCACTTCTTGTTTCCCTGTGCAAACAGAATGTAATTTTTTTTCAAAGAAGAACCAATTTACAAACAAACACAATCTTGTAAGGTTTTTTATAAATTTGCAAAGGAATAAAACAGGTGGTATTTCTTCAGGTGTTTCTTGTTTTTGTGTGTGTGTTTGTTTTTGTTTTGTTGTTGATAATAGGTGTTTGATATAACTCAGTGATGTTGTCATAAGCAGTTTGTTCCGAGTGCACTGAAGAAAGTCGCAGTTAAAATTTGAAACAGAAAAAGGAAAACGGATCTGTGAGGTCAGTAGAATGGTGAGCTTAGTTTGCAGAGATACACAAACGTAACTCATGGTATGTGTTGTTTTTTCCTTTGCAGATCATTCCTGATCCTAAACAGTCGAAACAATACTTCAAGAAACAAAAGGAGCCCGAGAACAAGGAGGAACTGTAAAATCCACAGTCATCAGTCATTCTTGTCATTATTTTTATACGTTTCCTTTGCTAGCTTTGAGCGAGATATGGCCTGTCATTTATTGTGTTTGCAGATTTTCAGCATTTTTTAAATGGACGCAAGTTTTCTTTTTCAGTCTAGTTTCATGATGGTCATACATGCATAGAAAAACAGAATGTTATTCTGAAGCTGAATCGGACACAATATTTTCTTTAAAAAAATTTTTATAAAAAAACAAAGCAAAACATTAAAAGCATCAATACATGGGATGTTAGCATTAATGTATTTTACATTGTATGGCAGATGCTTTGTTTTTGTGTTTTTGAAACAGTGTGTGAATCATTAGTCCCATGAATAACTTCTGCTGTGTTTGTGTTGTGAATAATCTACAGCTGGTTCAGGTAATAAATAGCCTGGTAATGCACTGTCTAATTTTGCTGTGCTCGAGTTATTTGTTATGAATAAGATTTTTTGGGTCACAGCAGTACGATTTGAGTTAGGTGAACATTTATTCTTATTTTGTTCTCTCTGTCTTTACATGTGTTTTTAATTACTGGTTTTTGTTGTTCTGTTTCTCACTCTTATGGGTTATGCTCTCCTCTTTGGTTAAAACTATTAATTCACAGGTGCCATTTCATTTCTCTGTAAGGTAAAGCTGACTGAAAAATGGCATTAAGGTCATTGTTGAGGTTACTGAGGGGGGGGGGGGGGGGGGGGGTAAAAAATACTAATGAAAATAAAAAATACTAATGAAAGGGAACACAGGGTTTTGATGTTGTGTGAGCAACTGCTTTCAAACCATAACTGATACCAAAAAAATTGTAAAACATTTTTTTTGTCAGAGTCTCAACAGTTACAGAAAATTTGTTTTACTGTATTTTTTTTTTTTTTTTTTTTTTGACGTCATTTGGATTCTTTTTTCTTTCTTTTTTAACCTTGCCATGGGAGGCCTCCAAAGTAACAAACATCAGTCTTTTCCCCAGCTTTGTTTCTTGTTGTTTTGCTTGCTTTCTTTTTCTCAGATGCCAAAAGACAATCCTTTTGTTTAGCTGTTGAAAGGTTGGTTATTCATTTATGTCTATTGATTTTTCTTCCTTTTGCATTCATTCTGTACACCATTCACCGTATTGTTTCAGTTGTTTTTGGAAGTACCCGTAACAAGTTTTCCAGTTTGATTGTCTTTTCCTTTTTTTCTTTTATTTATGGAAGGGGGGGGGGGGGGGGGGGGCGTTATTTTGTGCTTCTCCTTTGAGTAATAATGTTCCAGACCCCCTTTTCCTACGCAAATACATATATCTACCCAGAGTAAATGTATGCACTAAGTCTTGGTGGTGGTCGAAGTGATGTGTATGAAAGACTATTTTGCTGCCTGAGTGTTGTGAAATTGTTTTGCTAAATTGCTGCCTGTTTGTTGTGTTTGGTTCAAATATGTAGCTGGAAAGTTGGTGCAAATGTCTGATTATCTGCACAATCGATGGAGTCAACTTTTTTTTTTTTCATCAAGCTAACACCATGGATTTACAGTGTGTTTTGTTACTGTTCTATTTCTTAGTGTTTGGGTGTTCATTACTCTTTTTCTTAGTGTTTGAGTGTTCATCACACTCTATTTCTCAGTGTTTGAGTGTTGAAGTCACTTTTTCTCAGTGTTAGTGTTCAGTCACTCTTTCATTTGTCAACATCATAGAGTTCAGTTACTTGGTTGGAGAACTTAGATCATTGTTTCATGTTAATTTTTAAATGGTTATTTCAGTTGCAGTTAGTTAGAAGGAAACAAGGGTCTTATTGGTTACAATTCTGGGGTTATTTTCTGTTTCTGAAAGATTTCAGAATTGTAAAGACACTGTTTATGAGATTTGTTGTTGTTGTTGCTTTTTAAGGGGGGGGATGGTTACGGACATGGATTGTGCAAAGGAAAGTGTTATTGAGTAAAAGAAAAAAATAAACATATATCAAATGTCTTTTTTTTTCAATACTGCCTGAAGAAGGGTGTGAGTGTGTGTGTGTGGTGTGTGTGTGTGTGTGTGTGTGAATGTCTTCTTTTGTCAGGAGTGAGCATGCACCAACCCAACAAAAATACAGTTATCCACTCCCTTATCTGCAATTATGTGTCTCAGCTCTTATTAAATTAAGTTATATCATTTTGTTAGCGCTGTCTTACAACTAACTTGCATGACTTTCATAATAAAACCAGCAGCTTAGGGAGTCGATACCCCCCGCGGGTTAGGGGGAAGAATTTACCCGATGCTCCCCAGCATGTCGTAAGAGGCGACTAACGGATTCTGTTTCTCTTTTTACCCTTGTTCAGTGTTTCTTGTATAGAATATAGTCAATGTTTGTAAAGATTTTAGTCAAGCAGTATGTAAGAAATGTTAAAGGGCAGCTGTCGGGTTGTGGCTCTCAAAATCTGTTCCTTAGAATGAGTTATCATGTAACTGAAACTATACTTAAAAGTTACTTGGTGATTTTGACAGCTTGATAACACAAGTCCGAAGACTTTAGACATGCTACAATGTCTTTAATCGAAGAAAGTTTGCATTCTTGGCCGAGTCAATGCAGCCCGCTCGAAAATTACTTCCCTTGGATGCGTGACGTCAGCCGCGGAATCGGCCGGGTTGAGCGGTGCTCTCTTTATGCCGTGTAATGGGCGCAATCGGGTTGTCTAGTCAAGCCCTCAAGCATACTTCACGGGTAGGTGAAGAGACACTTAAGATGGGGTGACTTCTCCCAGGCCAAAATTTCGCAGTAAAAAACGGAGTTCATAACATGTCTTCTGTCCCCCTCCTGCTTTTGTTCCACTTGAACCCTGTTTTTGTTCAACTTATTGGCAGATATTGTCACGCGTCGAGGAACACAAACACACACACACACACAAACACACTCACACACAGACACACACAGACACAAACGTGTTATCACACATATACAGACACACACACACACACATACGTGTTATCACACACACACACACACACACGATAACCATCACAAACACAGTTTGACAAATTCATCTTTGATTTTTTGCGGCCGAACCCCCCTCCCCCATTTTCCACACTACTCAACTCAACTCAACTCAACTCAAATTTTATTGGCTTCAATTTTCAAAGAAGAATTTGTCTTGCGCTTGGGAGAAAGAAAGTTTGCATTCCACTGTTTCATCTTTGTCTCCGTCTCTCTTCCCTTTATCTTTATCTTATCTCGTCTATCTACTTGAGTGAGTAACTGAAGATGTATTATCATCATCTCTTTCCTAGATTTTCCCACCGACAGAGTTGGCTTTTGTCTTGAATTCAGTACCTCACACGTACACGGTAATTGGTGTGACACCTCAAGCGGACCTTCTTCATAAGTGTACAGTGTCTGCTGACAAGGGACACGAGGGTCTGTGGTTTAACCGGGTGGACTGGAGGAGTAGCAACAGCATGTGAACCACTTTAGAAATGACTTGTAAAGGTTGCAGTCGGTCAGATCAAAGAAGAGAAAATGTGAACGTGGGTCTTGAGAAGATATTACCATCCTAATACTTTACTTTGTGCAAGAATCAATCACGCGTACAGCATTACAGATGTCCAGCTGTAGTCTACATTGTATTGTAAACTTCACAGCGGCCTTATCGGCTTCCTCGAGTGACGTCACAGCAAGGCTAACGCTGCGGCGTCTTTCTTGTGCTGACAGAGTTGTCGGTCGCGGATTTTGAGTCGTTTCGGCCTGCCAACTGCTTCGTTTTTTTGCGGATTGTGAGAACTAGCAGAAAGTTTCACGCATTTTAATGGTTTCAAACTAATGATGAAAGTGTCTTCTTCTGGACCAAATCAACAGTCTTTAGTTGAATCAACTCGGAAAACTCTTAAACGCGTTTTTGCACGCGACTCCGCGCATTTTTGAGACCAGGCAACCCGACAGCTGCCCTTTAAGTCCTTTGTACTGGAAACTTGCATTCTCCCAGTAAGGTAATATATTGTACTACGTTGCAAGCCCCTGGAGCAAATTTTTGATTAGTGCCTTTGTGAACAAGAAACAATTAACAAGTGGCTCTATCCCATCTCTCCCCCCCCCTTTTTTTCCCCGTCGCGATATAACCTTGAACGGTTTAATTGCTATAGGCCATCGGCCCCTTGCAATGGGGATATTACACATCACGCGCAACGAAGGAACGGTACAAAAAATACACAGGGTGCAAAACCGAACCCGTCATTTGTATCCACTTTGTCACATCCAAGTTGACAGTGTCTTTAGTCTGAGACCAATGTCAAGGTGATCGATCGCAAATAAAGATGCTGTTTATATCAACACAAAGGCAGAGACATTCACGGTCTTTCTCCAGTCTCGAGGAATGTTCGTATTAGACGCACATAGTCATGCAAGTCTGTGTTTAGTTGCTCAATTTCTTCCTTGAGGCGGACCCTGTTCACCTGCTGCCCTCTCCGTAGGTAAAGCATGTCCCGTCTCATGTCCTCCGAAGCTGTTTCTGCTGCCACTGGTATTACGTCATACGTTCTGGTTTTAAACATTTCAGTCAAACACTAGAATACAATCGTCACTTTCAGCAAGCAGCGTTTTTGTGCCACCTTGGCTTTGGTCTGACATTGTAGGAATTCCAACTTTGCGCTACGCGATTCTAGAAATGTACCGCGCGCATATAGTGAGAATTCTGCTCTTTCTTAGAATGCAATGTAAAATGATACAAGAAAAAAGGGTTGATCAGAGATCAACAGGGCCAAAACATGTTGTAGAACATGGGGGGGGGGGGGGGGATTAGTTGTGTGTGCGACTTTGAAAACGTAGAATGGAACTCCGCATAAAAGAACGTTCCAACGTAAAATCAAACTAACTCCTTTATACCGTATTTTGCCATGTTTAGGCACGGTCATGAAAGGGGTTCCAATGGTGCAGCCATAGTCGTATTTTTAGAGTATGCACAAACACACGCCTCATCCCCTAGATCATTGGTGACCTGAAGAAAGCACTGAGCTGGGTTAGTCAAGGCCATGCCTATTCAGGAAAGCTTCCGCGCCATTGACAATTTCGGAGGTGTAATTTGATAAAGGTAAATGTCCGACCATTTTACCTATAGACTCGAAACTTTGTAGAATGGTCGTGGACGAACTAAAGTTCATGCACAATAGCTATCAAAATATTTGTTAAATTCAAATGACTGAAAAAATAACCCCTTCGTTGTAAAGTTTCACTTGCGCAATATGCGCAAATTTAATCAATGATATGAACGCATTCATCCATGGGAAATGTCCTGATCCTGCCTGCAATTGCTGTATTGAAGGCATTGATTGTCTAATGTTGATTAATGTATACTATGTCATTTGAATTACCCCAATCCACTCATATACAGAAAAATGAACGACTGAAACGGGAATCAAAGGTGGGAGCAGCAATGCAGCTATAATCACGGTATCATGGAAGAAAAGTGACTAAAAGGAGGAAGCACCAATCCACACATAATCACAGTAACATGTAACACAAGGTGACTCGGATGAAGCAGCCACCCAACTAATGTATTATGACAATGAGCAATCTGCACATAACATAAAACCATCAAAGCGATGTTCCTTAAAATAAAATGGTATCCAGGTCACTTGGGTTCAGTTATGTCATAGCATAAAACAGCTCACTGCTCCCATGAATTGTTCTGAGCCTTGCAATGATAAGTAAAGCAATGAGAGCAGATCTGATGCAGTGCACTGTCAATCATTGGCCGGCTGAAATATACTGCAATCTTGATGCAAATTACCATGTAATTTTCTTGGTGATATGGTCATCACTGCAGGCAGTAAAATATCACCCAACGTTTTGCAATGAAGAACAATGAAGTTATTAGTCGAACAAAAAATAAACAGACGAATAAAGATTGAAAATTGTCAAATGCAATGGGGCTGGATCTCCCTGTTGAAGAACTTTGAGCAAAAGATCACAAATGAGCTAACAAAGAATACTGTACGAAAGTACGAAATGTTACATGCACTGCAAGATCTCCCTGTTGAGAAACTTTGAGTAAAAGATACCCATTTTATTGCAAAGAAGACATACAGAGTAACAGGTATATGAACAGAGTGCGAAGAATTCAAACAAAGAAGACCCGACATTTTTAAAATTATGTCAAATGCAGAGTGGCGGAAAATGTGTTTCGTGAGGAACTTACAGCACACACAAACACAACTATTTGCAAAGTGTAAAAACAACACGAAGAGAGTGAGAAGAACGAGTAACAATTATAAACATTGCAAGAAATAACAAAATGTCATATGCAGTGACGATTCTGCTGCGGAACTTTTAGTTTTAGTAACAAGTTACGAAGTTCCTGTAAATAGTTAACACGGTGTTCAAACAACATGAACAAAATGAGAAAAAGAGCAAAATAAATGCAATGGTGACAGTTCTTCGCGTACAGAAATGTTCAGTGTGTCGGTGACCAAAACAAGGAATTCTTGTGAAACCTAGACATATTGCATAACACAGCGGCGGAGCACGCAAGAATAATGGTTCGATATGAAGACTCGACCGAGTAAACCCTATCATTATCTCCAGAGCGCTTCCAGTAGAGGCCGCCCGCGCTCGTTCACTGATACAAAAAGGTACCCAAGTGTCGGTGTCTAACTGTCCCTCTCAGCGGGAGAGTTGCTTTGTCATAACCCCCTCCACTTCTGTTGTTTCAATGCCGGGGTGAGGTCAACGGTCAATCACAGCCCACCCCAGTCGCGAGACACTCAGCTGGTCGTGGGCTTTGCTTTGCTTAATCCGAATGTTGTACTCCGATCTAAGTAGACACAAGAAATTCAGTTGATCCCAGGATCAACACGAGCCGAAACATTGACAATATCAAAGAAACAGGGAGTTCTACACCTGTTGGTACAGGTAAACAATTTCTGAGCGTGTTTTTAATCCAAACATATCATATCTATATGTTTTTGGAATCAGGAACCGACAAGGAATAAGATGAAAGTGTTTTTAAATTGATTTCAAAATTTAATTTTGATACTAATTTAATTTTTTTTTAATTTTCAGAGCTTGTTTTTAATCCAAATATAACATATTTATATGTTTTTAGAATCCGAAAATGATGAAGAATAAGATAAACGTAAATTTTATAATTTTTTTTAATTTTTTTTTTTACAATTTTCAGATTTTTAATGACCAAAGTCATTAATTAATTTTTAAGCCACCAAGCTGAAATGCAATACCGAAGTCCGGGCTTCGTCGAAGATTACTTGACCAAAATTTCAACCAATTTGGTTGAAAAATGAGAGCGTGACAGTGCCGCCTCAACTTTCACGAAAAGCCGGATATGACGTCATCAAAGACATTTATCAAACAAGTCGCGTAAGGCGAAAATACAACATTTAGTCAAGTAGCTGTCGAACTCACAGAATGAAACTGAACGCAATGCAACGCAGCAAGACCGTATACTCGTATAGTGGGGCTCCTATGTTGCAAAATCATTCAAATCATGCAACAAACACCAAATTAAGCAAATATGAAGAGTTTTATGTGCTTAACAAAACCTGATACAGAGCCATCGCGAAAAATAAAAAAATGGGTAGTTTTTAAACAATTTTTCAAAATGGCCGCCAGTGTAAACGGTTGGGTATGTTAGGCATATTTCACTTCATGTGATTAACAGCAAATTTGGCGTAAATGGACATTTGCTTTTGCTTAACAAAACCTGATACAGAGCCACCGTGAAAAAATTAAGAAATCAGTAGTTTTTTTACAATTTTCAAAATGGCCGCCAATAAAAGGGTATTTAGGCATTTTTGATGCTACAAGACATTCTCTTGCAATAGAAACTAACACAAACACATTTTTAAACAAACAATACATGTATTGTTGGTGCAGAGAATGATTGGACGGTGTGGGTGGCAGGGTTGAAGAATTTGTGGATTACCTAAACTGTGCAAAAATAAATATATTGCACCAATTTTCATACCAAAACGAAAACATTCATTCCTGTGCTGTTATATTCAATGTATGCTATTGAGGGCACTCAACTTGGCTAACTGGAACACTTTTAAGATAAAAGGTGGCCTTTACATGGGTTATTTGACCGCCGCCCAAATAAGGGTACCCCCAAAATAAAACTGATAAAAATGTAATGTATCAACTAAAAAGTCGACTAAAATTCATAATCGCTGTATTTCGAAAACGTTGTTTGTTCTCATGTGTTTACACAACTAGCACATTCCGGCAAGTGTCTATACTCAAAAGAAACTTTGGCAGTACTTGAAACAACCATCTGTCATATATACATGCGAAGTCAAAAATATGTGGGATGTAAGTCAACAAACCTGTGGCAGTTTTTAAAATATTATTTCGTGAAGATTTGAAAGTGTACTCAAACGGTTGAACTACGCCTCGTGCGTAGACACACATTCCTGAAAGTTTCAACGCAACCCACTTGGTCATTGCTAAAATACATGGATTTTAGTTGACTTGGGTATCCCTCAAATTTGACACATAAACATCTCATCCGTGAGATCGACACATACATCAGTAGGTACAATGGCACAACACTAGAAATATGCAAGATGGCGAAATAAAACAACCTGTTCTGGATGGATAATCAAGTTGACTTTCTCTTCGTATACAACAGTGACCCAGTTGTGCCTCAGGAATTGTCGTCGGCTTTTTAAAAGGTACCCGAAGTTTTTGTCACATCTCTTTGTCACGTCAAGGGTATCCTTATTTTGACGGCGTAAATGATGATGTTAAAAAAAAATGTGCCAGATAGCGAAGATGCGAGCCTTTAATGGCATAGACAGTTTGAATAAAATGACACAGGAATAAAAGTTTGAGTTGGAGTATGAAAATGGGTGCAATAATATTTTTGCACAGTTTAGATGCTGACAGTTTTCACAGGCATGCAAGCACATTTGCAGAGAGCTGTGCTCTGCAGTCCTTCTTAGCAGCGTTTGCAGCGTTTTGTTGTACAGCTCTTCTTGCAGGCACACCTCATGAGTTCTCGGCACACGCTGGATACCTCTTGAAAGCTCGTCCAGAATGACTCCCACTTTCCAGCCTTGAACTGCCAGCCCACAGAGTTTGGAAGTCTAATAGGTAGATGGCTCTTCTCAATCTCATGTCCTGCAGCAGCACCTCACTTGTAAGGGGATTATGGTCAATTTGGCAGCTCTTTTTACTGAAGAGGTACCGTCTAGCACTGTTTACACCCAGTACGTTGCTGGTTTTGTCCTACAAATGTACACCAAAAAGCTCTTGTGCTGCCCTGTCAGTGGTACTCAGCTTACAAAGAGGAGCAGACAACCTGAAGAAAGTTTGAGTGACGTCTTCAAATGCTTGCCATACTTCCCAAGCCTTCTGATTCCCCAATACCATTGAAGAACGACATAGTGTGACAGCCTGTAAGGCTATGCAAAATGGGCAGACAGGGTGACTTCTCTTGGCCAATGGCTTTGGCAATGTGGCGATACACTTCACGAGCAGAAAAAAACGCAACACAGCTGGAATGAGAAGCAGACTGTCTGGCCTCCTCTACATCCATGGTGCAGGAAATCAGCCTGGGGTACCCTTCACACAAAAGATGAAAAGTGACATTTTTATTTGAATGTATTTGAATAATGTTTACTATCTCAGAGAGTCGGTCAAAGCCGGGTTAGCAAGTCTTCACACAACAGACCAAAATGAAAGAAAATTGTATTTCATGAATTCGTATAATTCTTACTGTTTCAGGTTAAAAAACAAACAAACACAGTTTCCAGTGACCCAACTGATTCTGGAATCTTTCTGACCGCTACATTTATTCGCTTCAAACAGTCGCTAACAGAATGTTGACCATAGTGAGGGTTCGTACGTTAAACCCATCAAATTCACAGAGGTCGCTTACAAATGATGTGCAAACATGTTCCAATTAATAAAAATAAAAATATCTTACTGTTAAGATGTATTAGGTAACAAACCTTGATACAGTAGTACTACTACTAGTGAAATCGGCTCCCTTCTGTGGCACCGGAATAAATGCAGAACGCTTGTTCCCAGGAACCGGCATGTGGTGTAACTTGTATATATCCTGTAAAAATAAAATTCACACCAATGCACGGTCAACTTAAAATAAGCAAAAGGATGAGAAACAAGCAACAAACCAAAATTGTAAAACTCAAAGAGCGGTACCTCTTCATTTTTCAAAACCACTTATCTCATTTGATTAGCATACACTGTATGCTTTTGTCTGTTACCTACCGTCTTTGAAAGTTTGATCACAACACTGTAAAGACATGGGGAGTGGAGTGTTTTTATCTCCAGCTGGTCATCCTACTATCTGGCCTACCCTCACTCAGTTTTTGACTCTACCCCTCCCCACCTTATGGAAGTCCTTAACGTAGGCAGGACTAATCATTTATCATACCATGAACAATCTCTTTCTCCTCGCCTTTTATTCAAAGTTCGTTTAATCTGTTTAAAATCACCAGCGTGGCGATCATGATTTCCTTACTTGTAATCAACAGATAGATCTAGATCTATCAGCATCACAATCCAGCTGATGAGCTATTGCAAGATTAAACAAAGTCTCTGCATTTCAGCGCTTCACCCGATGAATAACAGACCCCAGGGGAGAATTAAACAGTAAAATGATGTGACATTGGTGAATGGATGCGTATTCTTGAAAACTTACCTTCAGAAACGTTGTTTTCGCTCAAATCAAAACACGCAATGTTGCGGAGGCCGCCATCTTGAATTTTCATGCTGCGGATATATAAAATTCTAAAAACGATCAAATTAAATACCAGAACACAAAAATACCCATAAGAGTATTTATGTCATGCATGTGTTATCAGCAGACAACTTCTGGTGCATGGTAAACCATTGAATTTTACATTTGCTGAGTTGGGAATATTTACTGCTGAGCGCTTTTGGTACGAATTTCGTCTGCTGTAAATGCAGCCTTTTATTCCCTATCAAAGACAAAAAAAACGATTTCTGAAGTGGCTCTGTATCTGAAATCCCTTAAATAATTATAAGGAACAATATCACAAAGTATGATGTTTGTTGCAAGATGTGAATGATTTATGAGTGCGTCTGCAACATACGAGCCCCACTATAGTCCACCGCTCACGGCATAGGCAGTGAAATTGACAAGAAGAGCGGGGTAGTAGTTGCGCTAAGAAGGATAGCACGCTTTTCTGTACCTCTCTTTGTTTTAACTTTCTGAGCGTGTTTTTAATCCAAACATATCATATCTATATGTTTTTGGAATCAGGAACCGACAAGGAATAAGATGAAAGTGTTTTTAAATTGATTTGGACAATTTAATTTTGATAATAATTTTTATATATTTAATTTTCAGAGCTTGTTTTTAATCCGAATATAACATATTTATATGTTTTTGGAATCAGCAAATGATGGAGAATAAGATGAACGTAAATTTGGATCGTTTTATAAATTTTTATTTTTTTTTACAATTTTCAGATTTTTAATGACCAAAGTCATTAATTAATTTTTAAGCCACCAAGCTGAAATGCAATACCGAAGTCCGGGCTTCGTCGAAGATTACTTGACCAAAATTTCAACCAATTTGATTAAAAAATGAGGGCGTGACAGTGCCGCCTCAACTTTCACGAAAAGCCGGATATGACGTCATCAAAGACATTTATCAAAAAAATGAAAAAAACGTTCGGGGATTTCATACCCAGGAACTCTCATGTCAAATTTCATAAAGATCGGTCCAGTAGTTTAGTCTGAATCGCTCTACACACACACACACACACACACACACACACGCACACACGCACATACACCACGACCCTCGTTTCGATTCCCCCTCGATGTTAATATATTTAGTCAAAACTTGACTAAATATAACAAGTCGCGTAAGGCGAAAATACAATATTTAGTCAAGTAGCTGTCGAACTCACAGAATGAAACTGAACGCAACGCAACGCAGCAAGACCGTATACTCGTAGCATCGTCACTCCACCGCCCGTGGCAAAGGCAGTGCCCGTGGAATTGACAAGAAGAGCGGGGTATTCGTTGCGCTGAGAAGAATAGCACGCTTTTCTGTACCTCTCTTCGTTTTAACTTTCTGAGCGTGTTTTTAATCCAAACATATCATATCTATATATTTTTGGAATCAGGAACCGACAAGGAATAAGATGAAAGTGTTTTTAAATTGATTTCGGAAAAAAATTTGATAACAATTTTTATATATTTAATTTTCAGAGCTTGTTTTTAATCCGAATATAACATATTTATATGTTTTTGGAATCAGCAAATGATGGAGAATAAGATAAACGTAAATTTGGATCGTTTTATAAATTTTTATTTTTTTTTTACAATTTTCAGATTTTTAATGACCAAAGTCATTAATTAATTTTTAAGCCACCAAGCTGAAATGCAATACCGAAGTCCGGGCTTCGTCGAAGATTACTTGACCAAAATTTCAACCAATTTGGTTGAAAAATGAGGGCGTGACAGTGCCGCCTCAACTTTCACGAAAAGCCGGATATGACGTCATCAAAGACATTTATCAAAAAAATGAAAAAAACGTTCGGGGATTTCATACCCAGGAACTCTCATGTCAAATTTCATAAAGATCGGTCCAGTAGTTTAGTCTGAATCGCTCTACACACACACACACACACACGCACGCACACACGCACGCACACACGCACATACACCACGACCCTCGTTTCGATTCCCCCTCGATGTTAAAATATTTTGTCAAAACTTGACTAAATATAAAAACAGAGCGCCCATGCCGGTAATCGAACCCGGATCACTCTGGCCATAGGCGGACGTGCTTACCACCAAGCCACCAACTCTGACACTTCTGTCAGTGAAATTAAGGCTATTGAGCGCTGGCTGGCTGTTCTATGAGGCTGCCTGGCTGGCTGTTGCTCCGTTTGAATTCGTCCTACGCCAAGTCGTTTTTGTGGTTTATTTCGCATTTAGGTCCCAGGTAACATTATGAAGTTTTAATACGATCAATCGGACCTATTATCAAGTTAGTGTATCAACTTTTGAACGAACTGCGCCCAGTAGTTTCCCAGCAATAAGCTGTTAAGTCCAGACAGACAGACAGACAGACAGACAGACACACAATTAAAGTCTGCTGAGCCCAAGTACTAGCGTACTCGGGGATAAGGATATCCTACTATGAGTACTACGCTGGAATACTACAATGAATTTTCAAACGGCTACACTGGCTTCGTCTTTCCTGATCGAAAGGGGGTGTATTGTTGATAATTGTAGATAATAGACTCTGCATTTTAATGGTCAAATGGCGATTTCGGTATAAAAATGTAGACAAGGACCTTTAAAGGGCAGCTGTTGGGTTGTGGCTCTCAAAATCTGTTCATCGGAATGAGTTCTCATGTAACTGAAACTATACTTAAAAGTTACAAGAAAGTTTGCATTCTTGACTGAGTCAATGCAGCCCGCTCGAAAATTACTTCCCTTGGACGCGTGACGTCAGCCGAGGAATCGGCCGGTCTACTACTATGGGGGTCCTTTACGTCCTCACAGATACTAATATCTATTAGGGACATGAATATAGGTAATGTGTTAGGGGGGGAGAGGGAGGGAAGGAGCGAGGGAGGGAGGATGTCGGAGCGGGTAAGTGTGGTGATAAAAGTTTATTAAAAGATTTCGGTTCGTTTCTTCGTTTCTGTATATATTGTCTTCAAAAGCGTTTTTGGGGTAGGGTTTGTTTTTTGTTTAAAAGAAAACGTTTATTTCGAAAAAGAATGCTTTTTAAAGAGATACAAATTTCAGATCCACTTTATAAAACCAAAGGTTAAAAAAGTTGATCCAGCTTTATACAGAGAGAAAAAAAAGGCCGGGTTGAACGGCGCTCTCTTTATACCGTGTAGTGAGCGCAATCGGGTTGTCTAGTCAAGCCCTAAAGCATACTTCACGGGTAGGTGAAGGGAAACTTAGGATGGGGTGTCTTCTCCCAGGCCAAAATCAGTTTCGCAGTAAAAAAACGGAGTTTATAAAGTGTCTTCCGTCCCCCTCCGGCTGCTTTTGTTCAGGTGTTCCCACTTGAACCCTGTTTTTGTTCAACTTATTGGCATATAATGTTACGCGTCGAGGGACACAAACACAAACACACACACACACATGCACCCACAAACACAAACACACACCCACACCCACACACACCACACGTGTAATCACACACATACACAAACACACACACACACACACACACACACACACACACACACACACACACACACACACACATACGTGTTATCACACACACATACACACATACGTGTTATCACACACACACACACACATACGTGTTAGCACACACACACACACACACACGCACAAACACACACACACACCGTCACACACACGACACACACACACACACGATAACCATCACAATCACAGTTTGACAAATTCATCTTTGATTTTTTTGCGGCCGAACCCCCCTCCCCCATTTTCCACACTAGATCCACTGTTTCATCTTTGTCTTAGTCTCTCTTCCCTTTATCTTATCTCGTCTACCTACTTGAGTGAGTAACTGAAGAGGTATTGTCATTATCTCTTTCCTAGATTTTCCCACCGACAGAGTTGGTTTTTGTCTTGAATTCAGTACCTCACACCTACACGGTAATTGGCGTGACACCTCAAGCGACCTTCTTCAGTGTAAAGTGTTTGCTGACCAGGGACACGAAGGTCTGTGGTTGAGCAACTTTATGGTTTAACTGGGGGAGTAGCAACAGCATGTGAACCACTTTAGAAATAACTTGTGAAGGTTGCAGTTGGTCAGATCAAAGAAGAGAAGATGGGAACATGGGTCCTGAGAAGATACCACCACCCTAATACTTTACTTTGTGCAAGAATCAATCACGCGTACAGCATTACAGATGCCCAGCTGTACTCTGCATTGTACTGTAAACTTCGCAGCGGCCTTATCGGGTTCCTCGGATGACGTCACTGCCAGGCTAACGCTGCGGCGTCTCTTCTTGTGCTGACAGAGTTGTCGGTCGCGGATTTTGAGTCGTTTCGGCCTGCCAACTGCTTCGTTTTCTTGCGGATTGTGAGAACTAGCAGAAAGTTTTACTCATTTTCATGGTTTCAAACTAATGATAAAAGTATCTTCTTCTGGACCAAATCAACAGTCTTTTGTTGAATCAACTCGGAAAACTCTTAAACGCGTGTTTGCACGCGACTCCGCGCATCAGTTTTTGAGGCCAGGCAACCCGACAGCTGCCCTTTAACTGATTATATATTACTAGATGATTACCCGCTTCGCCGGGTACCGGCTTCGCCGGGAAGAAGTAGAACCGAATGCCTGGGACCGCCGGCTTCGCCGGCGCACGAAGGAAAGGAGATAAACGCGCAAAACACTGGAGACCTTCTAAAAATAGTAACGTGCAGTGACCTTCTAAAAATAGTAACGTAGTAACGGGAATATGGATTGACGCCACACGGAGGAAGGGAGATAATCGCGGCTGAAAACACTGGAGAAGATAAGGAAGAGTTACTGGTAGTGGATCCCGACAACAACAACAACAAAAAACAAAAAAATCGGTTCAGCGCGCACAGCGCTGCGCGCTGAGAGCACGTGTTGAAATATCTAATCGATGAGGTTGTGTCCGGGGTGTAGCTGAATACGGTGTCCAAATTTCAAAAAGATCCACCAAGAACTTTGGCCGTGCATTGCGAACAGACAGACAGACAGACAGACAGACAGACACTAGTCGTATATATATAGAAACTCACACAGTCTCTCTGGGCTCCCGAGACAGCATTACGTCCCTTTACTGAGTGGGCTCTTGTCACTGCATGGTAATCTAGGCTCTTGAAACGTAATGTGCAAGTCTGTGCGCTATATTGATGTGATTGATTGTTGCAAAATGTTGATTCAAATTAAAGATGATTTCAGCCTGTTGTAACAAACTAACACTCTACTCTGAGAAAAAAATCATTGTGTTCAAAATAGATCGAGACAGCAGCAACTAGCTAGCTGCATGTGTTGAGTGTCACCATAGACCTATATTAGATAAATATAGGTCCCTGGTGTCACTGAGAGAATTGTTACACAGTGTACCCCCACACCCCCAATTCAAGACTTCCCCTGTATACTACCTTGCTTTTTCATATACCTTATTCATGACCTGTGAAAAGGGTATACTTTTTTGTGCCAGTCGAAGGGTTGCCATTTCTAGAACGAGGCAGCTCGTTTCCGGAAATGCGGCGCTTTGTTGGAAATCAAATGAGGTTTCGGGAAATCCCGATTATTCCAACTCTGCCCCGGATTCTTACTTTGCGCCCAACACAAACACCCTTTCATTTAAACACTCACCGCTTGAGAACATCCCAGGTGCCCTCCGTAAAGAGCGAGCACTTTTCAAAGAATTTATTTTTGCGTGGTTTATCTTACCCCTGAGCCATCGTGAACCCGTGTGATCAAGTTTCCCTTTTTCACAATGCAGTCGTCAGTTAGTAATTTGAATGCGACTCGCTGTTAGCTTATCTGATTGATGATAAAATCGTTTATTTAACGTCACTCTGTAAAAACATTGGCGACATTTGTCTTAGATTAAAAACACACACAGGCGCGCACACAAACTTTCCCTTCAGTATGTACAGTGGTTCACCACCCTCCCACCCCCCGCACACTCTCGCTCATCTAATTAAAAATAAGAGATACTTGGATATAAAATGGTATTCTTAAAAGTTCTGATAAAAATATAATGTAGCTATATGAGAAGCAATGGCGTCAGCCGCAGCAATGTCTCTTCATATCCAGGGACCAAGTGGGTGCGTGTGCACAAGTCCAGCGATAAGTTTGGGACCTTGCCACCCAAGGTCTTTATTAAAACTTAAAAGATAGCTTAATTTTTCATTTGGGGTATTTGGCATGAGGAGCTACAACCGCATTACAACCATGTCCAAAACAAAAAGGCCCACTTTGGCACTACTTTCACCTCACTGGTTCAATTCAATGCTTCACTCTTTAGCGAAATCAGTGTCGACCCCAATGATGTGGCCCAAAACCCCATATCTCGTGATCCCTCATGGACAATGAAAAAAATGAATTTTGACACAAAATATTGTACAGCTACAAAGGATGATCAGTTATTACTCAGGATACAAGCCCTTGGGCACATTGATACTGTATACAAAGGCCATGTACATGGTTACACAGAAGGGTCAGTTTTGGATGACAAGAAGGCTGGCGCAGCTTTTGTAATCCCCAGCGATGACCTGACTGGGAAATTTAAACTGTGCAACAGAAACTCGATTTTCTCAGCTGAGCTCCTTGCCATCTGCATGTCGCTTGTTCATCTCAATCTCAAGAACACTCCTCCTCAAAAGATAGCTATATTCTCTGACTCCAAAGCAGCCATTGAAGCATTAAGAACTAACAATAGATCAAAAAGACAGGATCTTGTCATTGCCATTAAGGAGCTGGCAAATAGAATTATAAAAAAAGGAAGCGAGATTAACCTGGTCTGGTGTCCAGCACACGTGAATGTGCCTGGCAACGAGAGAGCAGACAAAGCCGCTAAAGAAGCTGCCCAAGGCATAGGCGCCTCCGAGGTAGACCTGCCATTGTCTGCTTCTGAGATCAGTAGCTTGAGACTCTCTTCTCTGGAGAGAATGGAGGAACAAATACATGCACACGGCTATAAGCTCTGGGAAGCCCCATCAAAACAGATGAACACCTATAATGCATACCCACGTGTAATAAAAAGGATTAACCGCCTAAGGGCAGAAGCTGGGAACTACCAATTTCTAGAGCTTAAATGCACCTGTCAATCCGACCTCAGCATTGCTCATTTGACTTTGGAGTGTGATTTGAACTCATGCCACTGGGTGAGACAACAGATGTATCTAGTGAGAACTGTATCTTTTCTCGATCTTCCAGTTTTCGGTTTGTAAAGACAACGAATACAGTTTTCTCGGCAGAGAGAGTGAAGCCATTTTCCCGCATATAGTTCGCAATGTTATCTATAGCTGTTTGCCACTCTTTAGAGAATTTGTGTTCTGTTTTATAGGTTTTGTTTTGATACTCTTTGCATTGAGCAATATCATCCGCATAAAGCGTCAGTTCGGCTCCATGTGTTTTAACTGTCGATATGTCATGCAGCATAATGCTAAAACGCAGTGGTGCTATTACTGATCCCTGTGGCACTCGGCCCATGCCAACTTTGCGAGTGGATGATTTGGCACCTACCCCCCGCGGGTTAGGCGGAAGAATTTACCCGATGCTCCCCAGCATGTCGTAAGAGGCGACTAACGGATTCTGTTTCTCTTTTTACCCTTGTTAAGTGTTTCTTGTATAGAATATAGTCAATTTTTGTAAAGATTTTAGTCAAGCAGTATGTAAGAAATGTTAAGTCCTTTGTACTGGAAACTTGCATTCTCCCAGTAAGGTAATACATTGTACTACGTTGCAAGCCCCTGGAGCAAATTTTTGATTAGTGCTTTTGTGAACAAGAAACAATTGACAAGTGGCTCTATCCCATCTCCCCCCCTTCCCCCGTCGCGATATAACCTTCGTGGTTGAAAACGACGTTAAACACCAAATAAAGAAAGAAATTTGGCACCTTTATAATTAGTTTGAAAGGATCTGTTCAGTAGAAAGCTTTTTATGTATTGAAACATATTACCACTGATGCCTAATTGCTTCAATTTGAACAACAATCGTTGGTGCCATACTGTGTCGTAGGCTTTTTTGATGTCAAAAAAGACAGCAAAGAGAGACTTCTTGCGTGAGAGAGCTTTCCTAATTTTGGAGGACAGTTTTACAATGCGATCCGAGACACCCTTGCCTCGACGGAAACCGGCTTGACACAGACGTATTACCTTTTTTCTTTCCATTTCATCTTCTAGTCTGGATTTTAGTATTCTTTCATAGATTTTGCTCAGATGGGAGGTCAGAGATATAGGACGCCAGTTGGAAGGGTCAGCTCTTGGTTTTCCAGGCTTTAAAATGGGGATCACAACAGCCTCTTTCCAAGCTGTGGGAATCAGGCCAGATTTCCAGCATGTTGAATAAAAAATCCAGTAAAAGATTTAATCCTTGGTTTGGTAAATGTTGCCATGACCTGATAGTTTATTGGATCAGAACCACAGGCGGATCGGACTTTTGTCACCGATGCTATAGTCGTTTTCAGCTCTTGAATGGATAAGGGAGCATTAATTTTAAGGAAGGGTTGAGTTCTGGGTCGTTTAAGTCATGTTTACCCTCCCACTTCTTACGGAAGAATTCCTGCTCACATAACAGCTCTTGTTTTGTTTCTCTTCTCTTGTGTTACGGACTCTCTCTGGACTTTTATTCACGTACTCAACAGATGACGTACATGACAACAACAGCAGTATACTGGTATGGCAAACTTTATTTCTGTGTCTCTCGATCTTCCCTCCTCCTCTTCGCCAACCCGACCGAAGCCGGTGGCTACAAGCCACAATACAAAGTTGAACTACATCTCCTCAGTCAGTGGAGCACGCTACCAAAACGTCCACTCTCTCCCGTGTCTCTCAGAGTTCTCTCTCACACTCTAGCATGTACATACAGAATTCAACTTTAGCTAGAGTCACAAACATCCAATCAACAGTTAGCTAACAAAACTGACATCGCATCGCATTGGTCAAACAAGTAAACAAAGAAGGGGGGGGGGATAAGGGACCAAAACCTTCCAAGCCACCTGGCATCTCCTATGATCTACCCGATCAAAAGGAATGACACCCACTTGACAAACCCCGACTGGCCCGAGATAGGCTACCCAGTCTGGCTGGCGGCACATTACATAACGACCACCTGGGGGCCCAAGCGGGTCTCGTCTACGGCAAGCATCGGACAAGTGCACCGCCCACTTCAAAAAGAGATAAGGAACTTCCTTCACCCAGCAGGAGATTTAATTGTCTGCAGCTGATAGGAAGCTTTCAAGAAAGTAAATAATATTGATCATGTTCATAACAATAGCATTTTTTATCCCAACTTACTTTGCCCCGCTTGTTTGTGTGTAGGTGCACTTCGCCTAATGAACAAGCTTCTGCAGGTGTCAGTTAAATGCTATTGTTTTTAAACTACCAACATTTTGGGGGACATAATTATTTCGTTTTCAGTTCGATATAGAATTGCCACGTGTTGCAAAATCGGTTGTGAATATGTGTGTGTGTGGTGGTGGAGGTGGTTGTGTTGATGTTGGCAGTGTGTGTGTGTGTGTGTGTGTGTGTGTATGTGTGTGTGTGTTTGTGTGTGTATGTGTGTGTGTTTGTGTGTGTATGTGTGTGTGTGTGTGGTGTGTGTGTGATTGTGTGTGTGTTTGTGTGTGTGTGTGTGTGAGTGTGCTGGTGGAAGTGTTGATGTTGGCAGTGTGTGTGTGTGTGTAGAAGGAAAGCCATTCATTTTTCGTTCTTTTACTCTGTACAAGTTGATTGTACATGAGACAAGTGACTATAACTTATGAAGTTGGCTGGATACCGCAAACACCCGTTATGAAAATTAAGCAAACAGAAACTAAGCTACCTTCATAAAATCGTAACAAAATCAAAACAGTTAAAATTGAACAAGTTTTGTTCGTCAGTGAGTGAACAAGCAATATTTTGTTTAACCCAAAACAGTCAAGTTTACTCACCTGTCCCGTTATACTTCATCAATGCCCATTCCGACCAGCTGCCCAGTTGCTAAAGTAGCTCAAATAGAATTCACAAATCGACCAAACTATCATTGTACTTTATCTTGCATGAACTTCCATTTCGACCTGATTTTCGTATGATAAAGTGGCTTAAAATGAATTCACCTATCTCGTGTAGCAATGATGCTACGGTGTCCGACATAAGCTCGAACGACAAAAGCTCGAACGACAAAATCTCGAACGACAAATGCTCGAATGGACAAATGCTCGACGCGACATATGCTCGAACGACAAATGCTCGAATGGACAAATGCTCGACGCGACAAAAGCTCGACGCGACATATGCTCGAACGACAGAAGCTCGACCGGACAAATGCTCGACGCGACAAAAGCTCGACGCGACATAATTATGCTCAAACGACAGAAGCTCGACCGGACCGTAGAATGATGCTGTCAAAACTACTTTGATAACGTCATATCTGAAACTGTCACGGTGATGTTGTTCTATTTTCGAGCGGCAAATTGACTAAATTTGTTTGATATCACGTTGTTGTTGTTGTTGTTGTTGTTGTTGTTGTTGTTGTTGTTGTTGTTGTTGTTGTTGTTGTTGTTGTTGTTGTAAGCACGCCGCTGCTGGATTTCTTGGCAGGAGCCGCAAAACACGGGGTTTTTTTTAGACGCCGTTTTGGGTGAGTTTGGCAACAGAAAATTACACACTTCAGGTAGTGCTTGAACGAATTTTCTTCATAGCATAAGGGCCCTTTACTAACGTATTGGACAAAATATATGCGCCCGCATTCTTAAGTCCGGCATTTGGAAAAGTTAGTCATGCTTAACTCTAAACTAGAAGTGTTCCAACGTGAACACACTTTTTGTAACCAGTTGTGAACACTGTGACTGTGTGAGATACTATACAATTCTACTAACAAAAATGGTAAACACTAAATAACAAATAGTGTCGTGTTCACATTGAAACACTTCTAGTGGTTCAGAGTCTACTGTGTGACATGTCAGAGAGTTTGAAAAGTGAAGATGAATATTTACAGACAAGACGGAAAAAATGACAAGGCTGAAATAAAATAAAAGTTACACATGAGACCAATATTTCACATATATTCTGTTTCTGGAACTAATATTTTTGTATTAATATTCTAACGTATGAGTAAGCTTTAACGACCGGACTTTTCTGTCACAGTGGGTACAATAAGTGTCATTGAGCTCTGACGTTGATGACTGCATGGTCTTCGCTTTGTATAGACTGAATGAACAATCGCGCGTTCTTAATTATAAGTCTACATGTACTAGACACGTTGATGAGGCTCTGCACATTGGGTTATACAAACTGCACTAACAAAAACACGAACTAACAAACAGTATTTTCTATGGTCACCAGCCATGTATGGCAGGCATCCCCGTGGGAACTACAGAAAGGGTGCTTTTTTCAGAGCCGCATTTTATTGCAGATCAGTTGAGGCAAACGACATCATCAATGATTAACAGTCAACCCTGAAAACTGTCACTCTTCACGGGCGAAGAGTGAGAAAGGGAGCAAAGGAAAGTGACGTCGTCAGTGGAGGCCCCAGAACGTGCATTATGTACACACTACCGGTGAAGTGCATACTTTGGTCATGCTATATAGTTTCCACAAACCGACTTCAAACAGTCATAATATTTTCGAATGCCGTGCTGGTAAGAACGTAAGTCAAGTTTCTCTCACTTTTCTTTTTAACCTTAATTTTCGTACTTCTGTCTTATCCATTTATTTATTGACTTATTTACTTTATTTTTTTAAATTTACTGTTGCTGTTTTTATATTTAGTCAAGTTTTGACTAAATATTTTAACATCGAGGGGGAATCGAAACGAGGGTCGTGGTGTATGTGCGTGTGTGTGTGTGTGTGTGTGTGTGTGTGTGTGTGTGTGTAGAGCGATTCAGACTAAACTACTGGACCGATCTTTATGAAATTTGACATGAGAGTTCCTGGGTATGAAATCCCCGAACGTTTTTTTCATTTTTTTGATAAATGTCTTTGATGACGTCATATCCGGCTTTTCGTGAAAGTTGAGGCGGCACTGTCACGCCCTCATTTTTCAACCAAATTGGTTCAAATTTTGGTCAAGTAATCTTCGACGAAGCCCGGACTTCGGTATTGCATTTCAGCTTGGTGACTTAAAAATTAATTAATGACTTTGGTCATTAAAAATCGGAAAATTGTAAAAAAAAATAAAAATTTATAAAACGATCCAAATTTACGTTTATCTTATTCTCCATCATTTGCTGATTCCAAAAACATATAAATATGTTATATTCGGATTAAAAACAAGCTCTGAAAATTAAATATATAAAAATTATTATCAAAATTAAATTGTCCAAATCAATTTAAAAACACTTTCATCTTATTCCTTGTTGGTTCCTGATTCCAAAAACATATAGATGTGATATGTTTGGATTAAAAACACGCTCAGAAAGTTAAAACAAAGAGAGGTACAGAAAAGCGTGCTATCCTTCTTAGCGCAACTACTACCCCGCTCTTCTTGTCAATTTCACTGCCTTTGCCATGAGCGGTGGCCTGACGATGCTACGAGTAAAATGGCATTGCGTTCAGTTTCATTCTGTGAGTTCGACAGCTACTTGACTAAATATTGTATTTTCGCCTTACGCGACTTGTTCTTTCTCTTATTCCCCTATACTGTATGGTGTGTGGTTGGTCGGTGGCAGGTTCAACGTAATAAATATACATGTACTATTAAAGATTGAGCCAAAGCCGTTCATACACCTTTCAGTAAATCTATTTTTATTTCATGCAATGTGATTGTGTTGAGTGACTCACTAAACTTCATTTCATTTGAATTTTATTTATTTTCCAACTTGTTTTCTTTCTTTTTTCATCACAAAAAAAATCATTTCATTTTGAAACAACGTATGTCGGTTCACCCCAAATGAAAAAAATCGTGTGAAACTCTTTAATGTGGTTTATATTCTTAAAGATTTGTGAGACGTTTTTCTATCCTTAGCGGATTATGACTTTATTCAGTTATTCTAAAATACTAGAACGCTAACAGCGAGCACTGACAGCTATTAAGTTTTGAATTGTCTGAGCCATGCAATATAAGCTACTTGCTTGATTTTGTCCCCTGATTATGTGAATATTATTGTGTACCGGTTGAAATAATAGCATTCTCTGAAACAGCAACAAGGACCAACGTCCCAGTACCTAAGAATTCTTGTTTATCGATTCTAGATTTCGGAACGAAACCAGTACAATCTATCTGCTTTTGGATTTATAAAAGAAAGCCAAGCCTTACCGGCAACATTGGTGACGATAGTTGTGATGATAGAGACGATGATAAAGATGACGGTTGAAGTGGGGTTTCCCCACAGTGCATCCATGATGGCTCAATGGCTTGCCGCTCCTTTCGTGAATATGCGAGAGACTGAGTGTGTGTCTGTGTCTGTCTACAAGCTCCTCATCGGCTGTATGTGTTCTTCACAAACAGGATCTCCCTGAGGGTGATGGATCCTGCAGGAGAAAAAACCCATTCTGTTAACAACTGATGGAATTTTGTTAATCTGATGAGGAACACCAAAAAAGAGGGGAGGGGGGGGGGGTGTAGAAGACAAAGGGAGGAGGAATCTGAAGGTTTTTTTGGGGGGGGGGGAGAACTCAGAACTCAGAACTCAGAACTTTATTACATAAGGATAAAGGTTTTAGGCTTAGCCTAATCTTCCAACCTGTCCTTGGAACATACTACAGAGAATAATTGTAAACGAAAGCAAAGACTGCGCACATACACACACACACGCACAGACAGACAGACATACACACACACACACACACACACACACACGCGCGCACATGCACACACACACACACACACACACACACATGCACACACACACATGCACACATATACACACATACATGCTCGCGCGCGCGAGCGTGCGCTCGCTTACCAACACACATGCACATGCTATCATTTCATACCTAAAAGGAACAGTATCTAATCAAAGTATTAAACTAGTAAAACATCAAAATAATGATCGAGTATAAACATAAAAAACAAAGCACTTTAGAGCATTGCATGCATTATCCGAGTACACAATGGAAACTAGACATCAGGGGCAGTTTATAGTGTGATCAAATGTGTGTGCAACTGCCTTTTAAAGGCCTTTAATGATGCGGATCGTTTGATTTCTATTGGCAAAGAATTCCACAGAGATGATCCTGAAAAAGCTAAGCTGGATTTATAAAGATCTATACGAGGACATGTGTAAAATAGGATTGCACATAACTGGGCACATCACCATGAACTAATTTATACATAAAGACAGCCTTATTGTATGCAAGGTGGGTTTTTAGGGGAAGGAAATTAAGGCTGTTTAACTTCATTTCTGTAGACATGTGCGATTCATACAGGATAAGTTTTGCAGCACGACGGTACAGAGAATTGAGTTTTAATAAGTGAACATCACTGCAGCCATCCCACAATGTCGAAGCAAAATTAATATGAGGCATTATATGAGCATGAACGAACATTTTTAATGTTTCAGACTTCGCATAATGTTTGAGTTTTGACAACAAATACAAATTTCTTGATAACACTTTGCAGAGGTTGCTTATGTGTGTTTGCCATTTCATTTCTTCATCAACAGTTACACCAAGTATGCGATGTTCTTTAACTTGCTGTATTTGAGTTGTACCTAAGGACAGTTGTAATTTAAGAGGACTTAGCTGATGCTTTTGTCTTGTGGTAATAACAATGCTTTTAGTTTTTTTCTGGGTGCAGTATCATGGCATTTGATGTGCACCATTTCGCAACTTCGTCCAAAGTGTTCTTCAGGGAAGAATTTACTGATTCCAACGAGGTGTTACTGGTATGAATAGACGAATCGTCTGCAAAAAACTCGCATTTGACTTTATCATCCGATACATGTAAAGGCAAATCATTAACGTAAATACAAAAGAGAATAGGTCCTAATATAGACCCTTGAGGGACGCCATGTCTTATTAGTGCAGTAGACGAATTCTGCTCAGTTGGTAGCGCGCTGGATTTGTATTCAGTTGGCCGCTGTCAGCGTGAGTTCGATCCCAGGTTCGGCGGAAATTTATTTCACAGAGTCAACTTTGTGTGCAGACTCTCTTCGGTGTCCGAACCTACCCCCGTGTACACTACATTGGGTGTGCACGTTAAAGATCCCACGATTGACAAAAGGGTCTTTCCTGGCAAAATTGCTGAGGCACAGTGTCACGTTTCAATATATCACTTAAGGTGATTATGAACCGGGTAATTACTACTAATTAACTAACCACACCACGATCCACTCTCGCAGTCATACAATTAAATAGAGTCAACAAAAGTATAAGTTTCAGACGCCTGTTTATGTATAAACTCGCCACCTCCCTCGAGCCTTCACTCAAAATATGTTCCTTTTACGTTCTCAACACGTAAAAAACCCGTGGTCACTGACAAAATGCCAGTAGTATATAGAAAATTATAGTAACACGCTGATCCCGTGTAAATACAGTCAAATGAGAATGTTCTGTTCAAAAAGCTCTAGTTCATGCAGGTGTCACACACCCCACGTTGTCACTACTCCAATGTAATCACAGATAAGAAAAGACAACGGTGGTCAACGGGGTGCGTAAGACGTGGTGCACTTAGCTTTCTTTCTGTATGCTGGTTAGCCGGTATGCTGGTTAGCCGGGTTGCTGGTTAGCCGGTTTGCTGGTTAGCCGGTTCGCTGGTTAGCCGGTCCGCTGGTTAGCCGGTTTTTCGTAGCTTCCTCAGGTCCCAGCTCCAACGTCTGCAGCTAGCAGTGTCCCGCCAAAGGCAGCCGTGCAGCGGTTACAGGAAAACGAAACGAAACGAAGGCTGCAAACAGAAAGCATCGGTGCACTAAACATGTCAGCTACCCCTCACCCACCACCTTTTAAACATGTCATCTTTAAATATCTCATCGAGCACGTGGGCCTGCACAAAACGGACTTTTTACAACAACAAAACAGCCATTTTCCGTCCTTCTCTCCCTATCTGCAAAAACCATATACAGATTAGTATTTTAGCGTCACAGAGAGTAAATTATGCGCTAACCTGGAAAGAACAACAGAGAGTATTTCATTCCACAACACAGACTCATCAACAGCGTTAAATAATGATTTATTACCTCAAAAAGCCTATGATTGTATCACTCTCATGGAAGCAAAATCCGCTTCCTCCCTGGAACAGCCTCTGTTCGTCAACAGTGACAACAACATCCAGAACCCCTTGTCGAATCCTTATGCGAAAGCCATCGCACGACGAAGGAATGTTGACGACTTGTCCTCAGCAAAACACGTGGCAGTGAGAAAGAAATAACTAGTGGAAGTTCCCCTAGAGTGCTGAATATAATATTCGGTGAAAAACCATCATACTCTAGAAACTGTGTATTAGATCCTTCCCCTTCTGCCGCTGGGTGTCAAGTGCCCCGTCCTTGTGTCTCTGACAGACAACCTAGCCAATAACACGTGACTGACCTTGTCACAAAACCAGTCCAGCTATACACAATTCTGCCTCCCAAGCAGAAAAAAGACACGAGAAACTCAATCCCTGAAAATCCCGTGCGCGCTGTCAGCGAAAAACCGTCAGCCCTATGACAGCAGAAACCCCCACTGTGAAACTCGTGCGCTACAAAACATCCGTGTTCATTGAGCACTGTCAGCAACCTCTGCTGTAGCCCAATATCACGCACAGGCGCTTTCTATCATAATCGACCAAGAACAGGCACTCCACTGAGTGACACTTTCTTGGTCTCTGTCACCCGATCGTGACACACCTCCCCTCTTCAAGACGAAACCTCGGTTTCGCTCACAGTCATGTTCTCCTCTACAGCCCGAGAGAGAAAGTCAGCTCCAACATTGTTGGCGCCCGGAATGACGCGTACCGTGAATTGGTACGGTTGGAGAATCAACGCCCAGCGCATAAGTCTGGCGTTTGCCAACCTTGCAACCTGAAGATATTGCAGAGGTTGATGGTCCGTCTCCAGACAGAAAGGTCGTCCGTACAGGTATGCTTCGAACTTCTGGATGCCCCAGACAATGGCGAGACACTCGCGTTCAACCGTTGCATACGCTGCCTCGGCCGAGGTCAGCTTACGGCTGGCGAAGCAAACAGGGTGCAAAAACCCCTCTGTCTCCTGAAGCAACACTGCCCCAAGTCCCTTCCCTGAAGCGTCTGTCCTCAGCACGAAGTCCTTGTTCAGGTCTGGTAGTCGGAGAATAGGCTGACTGGTGAGTCGCCTCTTCAGGGTGTTGAATGCGGAGCTGCATTCCTCAGTCCACACTACAACGGTCGGTTGTAGTTTCTTGGTAAGGTTGGTCAGTGGTAGTGCGATTTCGGCAAAGTGCGGGATGAAGCGTCTGTAGAAGCTGGCTAGGCCCAGGAAAGACCTGACTTCTTTCTTCGTGCGCGGTGGCTCCGCCTCCCGAATCTTCTGGATCTTGTCGTCCTCTGGAACGAGCAATCCCTCGCCGACAACATGACCCAGGAAAGACAATTCCCGAAATCCCAAGTAGCACTTGGACGGTTTAGCTCCCAGATTTCCGTCCTTCAACCTTCCGAACACGTCGCGCAGGGCGTCGAGATGTTCAGTCCATGTCTCTGTCGCGATCAGCACATCGTCGATGAAACTGCTGATGTCCTCGCGCTTCAATGGTTCCAAAAGTTTCCTCATCATGCGAGTGAAGACGGCACCTGCATTCTGTAGACCAAAAGGCATGACTGTCCACTGGAACTGGCCGAATGGAGTGGTAAATGCAGTCTTTGGGCGATCTTCCTCGGCAACTGGAATTTGCCAGTATCCCTTGGTGAGGTCTAATTTTGAAAAATACTTGGCCTTGGCCAAGTGACTGAAGAGGTAGTCCACATCAGGCATGGGTTCCGCGTCAAACGCCGTAATCTTGTTCAGCTTCCGGTAGTCGACACAGAACCTGACGCGTCCATCCTTCTTCTTCACAAGCACAATTGGTGAACTGTAGGGAGAGTTCGCTGGCTCGATGACGCCCAACTTCGTCATGTCGGCGATTTCCTTCCTGACCACCTCCTTCTGGGCATGAGGCATGGGATACTGCTTCGTCCTCACTGGCTGTTTCTCCAGCAAGTCGAAGGTAAACTCCTCTAGATGCGTCTGAAGTGGTATGTCTGTAAGGACCCGTGCTGCATCCTTCAGGATCTCTTGCAGGTCCGCCTGCTGGTCGTCCCCAAGATCAGGTGAGATGTGCACGTCCGTGTGATCCTCACTAGCCTCCAACGGACAAACTGGTACACGTCCTCCTCCCTGTTCTTCCGTTGTCTCGTCCATCACGACAGCAACTGCTTCTGTCACTTTGTCCTTTTCCCCGTAGGCAGTCCTCTCTATGTAGGCGCGCAGCAGGTTGGCGTGGTACAGGCGTGCTTTCCCGTGCATGACGATCCTGTAGTCGTTCTGGCCCACTTTCGCTGTCACCTCAAAAGGTCCTTGCCACTGCAGTTGTAGCTTGTTGTGTTTGACAGGTAGAAGTAGCAACACCCGTTCTCCAATCTTGAAGCTGCGCGGCCGTGCCTTGCGGTCGAATCCTCGCGCGTAACGCTGTGCTGCTCTTCCCAGGTTCTCTTGAGCCAGTTTGCAGGTCTCTTCAATCCTGTTCCTGAGTTCTACTATGTAGGTCGCTGTCGTCTGCACCTCCTCGTCAGCTTCTTCGTCCGTCCAAGCCTGACGCAGGATAGCCATGGGACCGCGTACCTGTCTGCCGTACAACAGCTCGAATGGGGAAAAGCCCAAGCTCTCCTGAGGAACCTCGCGGTATGCAAAAAGCAATGCTGGGATGTACCTGTCCCACGTGCGTGGTTTCTCCTGAGCTAGTTTCCTCAGCATGGTCTTCAAGGTGCCATTGAACCTCTCCACCAGTCCGTTGCACTGAGCATGGTAAGGAGTGGTGAAGTGCTGCTCCAGTGATAGCAGTCGTGCTGCCTCCGCCATCACTCCTCCCGTGAACTGCGTGCCTCTGTCGGTGAGTACCTCTGATGGAATTCCCAGCCGGGACCACATAGTAACCAGAGCCTCAGCTACTCGCGTGGCTTCAATCGATTTCAGAGGGATCGCCTCTGGGTATCGAGTAGCGTAGTCCACCATGGTCAAAATGTATCTGTTTCCGTCCTCAGACGCAGGCAAGATGGGCCCGATGATGTCCACTGCCACCCGACGAAAGGGTTCGTCGATGAGCGGCATCTTCTCTAAGGGGACCTTCCTCACCCTTCCTTTGGCAACCACCTTCTGGCACTTATCGCAGGACGCACAGAAACGTCGGACATCCGTGCAGATGCCTGGCCAGTAAAAGTGGCGCCAGACACGATCCGTGGTCTTCTTGGTGCCAAGATGACCTCCCAGAATCGAGTCGTGTGCCGTTGCCATGACACCCTCGCGAAACTCGCGAGGCACGACAACCTGTTTGAATGCACCTTCCTTGTTGCTGAACTCACGGTAGAGCAACTTCTTGTCCCTGAGGAACTTTGACCTCCCATGCTTCCCGCTCAGCTTCACCTTCCCCGACTTCGCGTGCTCCCGAGGAGTCGCTAATGTCGGATCAGATGCCTGAGCCTTCGCGAGAAGCGCGGGGGTCACGTTCCCCAGGGCAGCTCGTGCAGCAGGTAGGGGTTTGAGAGGTTTGTCCTCTCGCTCCGCCTGTGCCCGCGTGAGCACTGAAATGACGTCGGGAGACCGATAAACGGGAACCTCCCTGGTGACGCCGTCCACAAACTGAACCCGGTTTCCAATGAGCAGGTCGCATGGAGGATCGTCCATGACGACGGCCACAATGGTCCCCGTGAACAACGGTGTTACGACCTTGATCACTGCCGTGTTCAAGTCGTAAGCGTGAGATGCCTCGGCCATTCTCACCCTGATGCTGTCTCCTGTGTAGGCCATAGCTGGAACTAGACTCGCCCGAACCACTATCATGTCTGCCCCTGTGTCCCGCAGACCTTCGCCCTTCACTCCGTTAACGTAGACGTTGCAGTGGGGCTGGAAATGTTTCCTGGAGCACGGAACGCAGAGTTGTGGAATTGTGCATGAGCTCGTGACGTCCCTTAACTCCTCACTGCCAACAAAGTGTACGCCCTTCTGGTCAGCCTGTCTCTTGTGGCAGTCCTTCTTCACGTGGCCCCGCTTGTTGCAGTAAAAACACTGGATGTCAGTTCTGGAACTTGATCCCTTGTGTCCCTGATCGTCCTTCCCGTCCTTGGGTCCTGAAGAACCTGAATTTCCCGATTTTCCCGGCCGTGAGCCTGAAGATTTGCCGGAGATCGCCTGGGCGTCCTCGTGTACTCTGATCCAGTCGGCTGCCTCCTGAGTAGTCTTTGGCTGGTGTTCCTGCACGAAGGTCACCACCTCAGGTCGCAGGCTGGACATCAGTTGCTCCATGACAATGAGGTCGGCAAGGTCGTTGACGGTCCAGTCCTTTTCGGCCATCTCCACCCAGCGCCGCAGGTAGAGATTAAGGCGTGCCACAAACTGATGGCTCAGCTCGCCGCTCAGCCTCTTGCTGTTACGCAGACGTCGTCTGTAGGCTTCCGCAGTCAGGTTGAAGCGCTGGAGTAACGCCTTCTTTAGTGCCTGATAGTCTCTCGCCTCGTCGTCATCCAAAGCGTTGTAGAGCTGCAATGCGCGTCCCTTTAAGCAGGTGCTAAGGCGGCTAGCCCACGTGGCCTCTTCCCACTTCTGGTCAGATGCAATGCGCTCAAACCGGCGTAAAAAGTCGTCGAGCTCGTCCTTGTCATCGTCGAACGTCGGCAGTCTCGTACGGTCGGCAACAAACGTCGGCGCGCTAGCCTGAGTAAGCGTACCCTTCTCGGCCTGTAGCCTAGCTAGTTCTAGCTGGTGATCGCGATCCGCCTGTTCCTTCCGGTCTAGTCTGTCACGTTCGTCTTTCTTTTCCTGTCTGTCAAGTTCGGCCTGTCGTTCTTGTCTGTCAAGCTCGTCTTTCTTGTCTTGTCTGTCAAGTTCGGCCTGTCGTTCTTGTCTCTCAAGCTCGTCTTTCTTATCCTGTCGGTCACGTTCTCTTTCGTGTCTTGCAAGTTCGTCTTTCTCTTTCTTGTCCTGTCTGTCACGTTCGTCTTTCCTTTCCTGTCTGTCTCGTTCTGCCTGTCGTTCCCTTTCTTGTCTGTCAAGTTCGTCCTTCTTTTCCTGTCGGTCACGTTCTTCTTTTCTTGTCAGTCGCTCAAATTCTTCCTTCCGTTCTACTTCTAAGCGTTTTAGAACGCTTCGGGCTCTAACGCGTGCGTCTCGCTCAGTCGGTTGCTCGCTCCCAGGAGTCTCGAAAGTTATTCTCCTCGTAGGAGATCCCCCTGTAGCCATGGTTAGTTTTAGCAAAGCTTTATCACAAAAGTAAGTCTAACGCAACTATAGCTAGAACACGCGGTGATGAAAGCGATGGATACAAAAATCCAGAAACCCGAAAATGCAGAAGAAAAATCCAAACGGTGTAGAACAAAACGCGTAGCCTACTTTATGGCTGCTTTTGGCGGTAAAACAAAATGTTTCCCACAGCCGTGGCCTACTTTATCGGCTGCTTTTTGCGGTGAAACAGAGTGTCTCCCACAGCCTTGGTTAGGACAGAAGTCCTCGGACCCTTCCCCCAAAAAATTCCAACAAAGTCAAAATATGGAGAAAAATCCAAGTAAAACAAGACTATAGAAATGTAACCTGTTCCCGAATGTGAAACAACAATGTAGAGAAAACTGAGTAAAACGAATAACAAATCCGCTAACCCCGCTCAGCTCTCTGCAACGAAAAACTCTGAACGTACAACAACAAAGATTCACAAACAAAGGAAAGGGAAGTAATCACAGTTAGCGCATACAATAACTCACAAATTACAATTTACATTTCCTGCAAGATGTGAATCGCTTAAGGTGTGGTATATGATCAAAACTATACAAAAAAAGGTAGCACCAAGCAGAAAATAAGTCGAGCACTGACGAGATTATCTGCTCTTAGTTATCCTTAATTGGTGGGTCTTTATCAGTTGGAAATTAACTGAGTAAATCCCGGCTTGGCCCCCATGTGTCACGTTTCAATATATCACTTAAGGTGATTATGAACCGGTTAATTACTACTAATTAACTAACCACACCACGATCCACTCTCGCAGTCATACAATTAAATAGAGTCAACAAAAGTATAAGTTTCAGACGCCTGTTTATGTATAAACTCGCCACCTCCCTCGAGCCTTCACTCAAAATATGTTCCTTTTACGTTCTCAACACGTAAAAAACCCGTGGTCACTGACAAAATGCCAGTAGTATATAGAAAATTATAGTAACACGCTGATCCCGTGTAAATACAGTCAAATGAGAATGTTCTGTTCAAAAAGCTCTAGTTCATGCAGGTGTCACACACCCCACGTTGTCACTACTCCAATGTAATCACAGATAAGAAAAGACAACGGTGGTCAACGGGGTGCGTAAGACATGGTGCACTTAGCTTTCTTTCTGTATGCTGGTTAGCCGGTATGCTGGTTAGCCGGGTTGCTGGTTAGCCGGTTTGCTGGTTAGCCGGTTCGCTGGTTAGCCGGTCCGCTGGTTAGCCGGTTTTTCGTAGCTTCCTCAGGTCCCAGCTCCAACGTCTGCAGCTAGCAGTGTTCCGCCAAAGGCAGCCGTGCAGCGGTTACAGGTAACCGAAACGAAACGAAGGCTGCAAACAGAAAGCATCGGTGCACTAAACATGTCAGCTACCCCTCACCCACCACCTTAAAACATGTCATCTTTAAATATCTCATCGAGCACGTGGGCCTGCACAAAACGGACTTTTTACAACAACAAAACAGCCATTTTCCGTCCTTCTCTCCCTATCTGCAAAAACCATATACAGATTAGTATTTTAGCGTCACAGAGAGTAAATTATGCGCTAACCTGGAAAGAACAACAGAGAGTATTTCATTCCACAACACAGACTCATCAACAGCGTTAAATAATGATTTATTACCTCAAAAGCCTATGATTGTATCACTCTCATGGAAGCAAAATCCGCTTCCTCCCTGGAACAGCCTCTGTTCGTCAACAGTGACAACAACATCCAGAACCCCTTGTCGAATCCTTATGCGAAAGCCATCGCACGACGAAGGAATGTTGACGACTTGTCCTCAGCAAAACACGTGGCAGTGAGAAAGAAATAACTAGTGGAAGTTCCCCTAGAGTGCCGAATACAATATTCGGTGAAAAACCATCATACTCTAGAAACTGTGTATTAGATCCTTCCCCTTCTGCCGCTGGGTGTCAAGTGCGCCGTCCTTGTGTCTCTCTCAGACAACCTAGCCAATAACACGTGACTGACCTTGTCACAAAACCAGTCCAGCTATACACAATTTTGCCTCCCCAAGCAGAAAAAAGACACGAGAAACTCAATCCCTGAAAATCCCGTGCGCGCTGTCAGCGAAAAACCGTCAGCCCTATGACAGCAGAAACCCCCACTGTGAAACTCGTGCGCTACAAAACATCCGTGTTCATTGAGCACTGTCAGCAACCTCTGCTGTAGCCCAATATCACGCACAGGCGCTTTCTATCATAATCGACCAAGAACAGGCACTCCACTGAGTGACACTTTCTTGGTCTCTGTCACCCGATCGTGACACACAGTTAATAATTGTCTACCTATACCCGTGTGACTTGGAATAATAGGCCGTGAAAGGTAAATATGCGCCGAAATGGCTGCAATCTACTGGTCGTATAAAATTTCATCTCACACGGCATCACTGCAGAGCGCCTAGAACTGTACCCACGGAATATGCGCGATATAAGCCTCATTGATTGATATATATATATATATATTGATACTGTGTTCGGTCAGCAAGATACGATTTAAAGAAGTCACAGACCGAATCGTTTCTCAAATAATAGTGTAATTTTTTCAGCAATATGGAATGATCGACTAAGTCAAATGCTTTCTTAAAGTCCAAAAACAATGCTCCTGTAACTTCAGACTTGTTCATTGCTGACAGCCAAGCTTCACAGAGAGACGTAAGAGCTGTGTGGCAAGAATGCTTGGACCGAAAACCGGATTGAAACTGATGGAACAAATTTTGTTCTTCCATGTAAGCAAGAAGATGCTTGTGCACATGCCTTTCTAATGGTTTTGACAAAACAGGCAGCAAAGAAATGGGTCTAAAATTACTTGGGTCTGAGAGATCTTTACATTTGGGAAGGGGTATGACTTTGGCGCTTTTCAATTTAGACAGAAAAAAGTTCTGCTCAATACTAAGGTTATATACAAACGTGAGCGAATCCACAATATACGGTAGAGAAAGCTTCAATAACTTCACGGGTATTTTATCCGGACCCATGGACTTTTTATTCTCCAGGTTTTCAATAAATGTTCCGACCTCATGAACTGCAATCGAAGGAATGATGAACGCTTCATTGTTTATTCTGTTCCGCTGACAGTATTCGTCCAATTATCTGTATCCGGAGAATTTGTTTCTGCCACAGAAGCCTTCAATTTATCCGCTAAAGATATAAAATGATTATTAAATTCTTCCGCAGATAGTTTTGTTAGATTAGCAGTTGACTTTTTCCTTGATTTATCAAGGATTTCATTTACTGCCCGCCAAATTGTTGCAGTATCTTTCTTATCGGAAATTAATTTATCAAAATAACCAGTTTTTGATTGTCTCACACGGTTTAACACCTCATTCCTCTGCTGTTTATATTCGCCTGTCATCTTATTTTTCTTGAAATAATCTCTCAGAGCCATCGCCTCTATAATATCTGATGTTAACCAAGGCGGAAGTCTGGTATGTTTTACTCTATGCTGACGCAGGGGCACGTGCTTATCTATAATTGTGCTTAAAATGCTATACAAGTGATCAAAAGCATCATCTGCAAGACTGAAATCAAAAACGCTCTGAAATGGAGCTTCACTAAGATCACGAAAAAATGCAGACTCATCAAAATGTCTAAAACTTCTGTATTCTATGGTCGTGTGGCCTTTTGGTCCTGATTTAGGCAAGCGCATAGAGACCGAACAAAAAATAGGCCTATGATTGCTGATGCTGGAATTGGACACATACACATTTGAAACAATCTTCTGATTATCAGTATATAAGTGATCAATAAGAGTTGCAGTTGTGTCTGTTATTCTTGTTGAGTTCATAACCAGTTGATGAAGACCTAATAAAGTTGTTGTTGAATTCCATACTGTTTGAGGCTTATTCAGATTAATATTAAAATCTCCAAGCAATACAATATCTTTATTGCGTGATTTGACTTTATCCATCATCTGAATGAAATATTCTGACCAAATCGACGTTTCGGCAGGGTTACGATATATATAACCTATGAGCAGAGGCGAGGATTTACAGTTTTTTTACTTCAATCCAAATGCACTCAATATTGTCGTCCTCTAAATCAGTTCTTCGTGTTGCAAATTCAGAAATTGATTCATGAATATAGACTGCAATGCCTGTCTGATTCTTCCTTGCGCTGTCGCGTCGCAAAACAGAGTATTGGGGAATGTAAATCAAGTTATCGGCAATTCTCGAGTCGAGCCGTGTTTCGCTCATCCCAAAAACATGAACTGGCTTTGAGCTTTGGTTTAGCAGCACGCATATATCAGGCACTTTGTTAACGAGATGATAGACATTAAGATGTCCAACCTGGAGAGTGTGTTTTGACACGTTTAAATTCATAATATAATAAACAAAATTATTAACAACAACCAAAAATCTGAGAACAAATTAAACAGATATTAAATCAATAAACAAACACGGAGAAAAATTAATGCACAAAGAGTAAAAAGTGAAGCAAACAAGTTACGACTTCAGTAACTGGCTAACTTAACGGAAAAGTCAAGTGAGAAGTAGTAAATCAGAATTAAAAAAACTCTGCGAAATGTTATAAGCGTTCGATGCACAGCAATTATAAATGTTCCTGCTAGCACTGCACTCATACACACACAGAATATGATAAAATAAAATTGAACAGTTCGAACATTAAATCCCCACAACGCCAACATGATTTCACTTTCTTTAAGCAGAGGCATTCATAGTCTCTCCGCAAACGGGTCTGAATTGAAGATTAACACACACAAAGAAGAAACACACGCGTGTTTGGATGCAGATGTTTTCACAATGTTAAAAGCAGCAGAGTATTTGGGGGGTCGTGGACAAAATTAACACAATGTCTGGAGGTGTTGAACGACATAGTTAATAGTTATGAAATCACATCTGCGAAATCACATTCGTTTAGGTACACTCATTAGTGTACTTACTGTTACATGAGTTTATACACCGCAATTGATAAAATACACAAACACACTCACTCACACATACACTCACGCCCTTCGTACATGCTTAAATTAGCCTTTTAAAACCACTTAGTAGGATGCTTGATGCATCCCGGGGGGCCACTGCCCATAGAAGGACGGCTGGGTGTGTGTGTGCATAAATGGGCTGAGTTGATACTGCCTGAAGGCGTTCATCCAAGGGGGGTAATACATTGTAGGATATTGATGTTCCCCACGTGGAGACAATGGGAGACTGGGATGGCTGACGTGCTGTTGAGTAAATGGTTGGTTGGCCGGTGGCGGTAGTAGTGGTGGTTGATGAGACTGATGCTGCTGCTGTAGTGGTGGTTGATGAGACTGTTGCTGCTGCTGCTGCTGCTGCAGCCGAGGGAGGAGCAACGGCTCTTGTTGTTGCAGCAGAGAGAGAGAGAGAGAGAGAGAGAGAGAGAGAGAGAGAGAGAGAGAGAGAGAGAGCTCTTACTTGATGTGGGGTGTTATATATGTCACAGTGGAAATGAGAATTCAGTGAGATTCCGAATCGCACTAGTGGAGATTGGAATTCCAGTTTGCACTAGGCAAACTAGAATTCTCATCTCCACTGGATATTTGTTAGTGAAGATTGGAATTCCAGTTTGCCCTTGTGCAAACGGGAATCCAGTTTCAGTGGAGATGGGAATTCCAGTTTTCACTGGAGGAAATAGGAATTGGGGGAAATAATGTGTTCAAAGGTTTATAATTGTTGTTAAAACCATTTCATCTTGAGTCATTCATGACTTTAAGGCTTACTCATTGCGGGTATTAAAATGCAGAAATAGAAATAAATATCATTTGATTTCTGCCCATGTTTTATCACGTCCGGAATGTCCTACATGTCCATGTCATTGGAAAACGATGTCGAAAAGTCTGTCCTGTGTGATGACTGGCTTGTTGGATTTTTTGCAGTCCACAATGTTCCTTGCACCAATTTCTTCCAATTTGAACTGTTTTTGGCTCCAGTGGATGAATTTTGCTCCATGTTGGGATGTTTGTCCGGGGATAGAATGCAGACACGCTTCAATCTTGTACTTTTCTTGAGTTATACAAAATGCATCTTTTTTGTTTGTATCCAAAGATTCAAGATGCTGCTCTAAAAGAATATAAAATGTCTCCTTTTGCTCCATGATCCACTCTCTGAGTCAGTTTAGCAGAACACAAACTTCAGCAAGTCTAAATTTCTAACAGAGTGGAGAAGACTAGTGTTCACTCTTTCTTTAGGACTAAGAGTTTACAAAAAAAGTGAGAAGACCAGACAGATAGACGACTGAGAGAACGTTCAGTAGTCGTGGTTTTACAATACAATACAATACAATACAATACAATACAATACAATAATACTGATGGCCGAGGACATCTCTCTCTCTCTCTCTCTCTCTCTCTCTCTCTCTCTCTCTCTCTCTCTCTCTCTCTCTCTCTCTCTCTCTCTTTATCTCATGCTTCATCTTATATAAACTTTTAACTTTGTAATATGATATAATAATATTGATAAAAAACACACTTATTGTGCGCAATTACTCTATGTTGTTCGATTATATCAATTCAATAATATTTATTTTTATTTCTGCATTTCAATACCTGCAATGAGTAAGCCTTAAAGTCATGAATGACTCAAGATGAAATGGTTTTAACAACAATTATAAACCTTTGAACACATTATTTCCCCCAATTCCTATTTCCCCTAGTGAAAACTGGAATTCCCATCTCCACTGAAACTGGATTCCCGTTTGCACTAGGGCAAACTGGAATTCCAATCTTCACTAACAAATATCCAGTGGAGATGAGAATTCTAGTTTGCCCTAGTGCAAACTGGAATTCCAATCTCCACTAGTGCGATTCGGAATCTCACTGGATTCTCATTTCCACTGTGACATAAAAATGACGGATCAAAACACGATTTTTCTTTTGTAATCACATTCATTTATTTATATGAGGGGGATGGGGGCGGGGGTTGCGTGTTAGTCACGACAACAGAGGAAATATTCTTAACAATAACAGAGACACGCGCATAATGTGTAATCAACTGATGAAACCAATCAGAGAATCAATGGCAACATTGTTTAAAAACACAATGAAGAGCATGGGATCAGTCATGCAGAGAGGGTTTAATGTTGCGATTCTAAACATAACACTCATCGATTTCACTGTGAATGTATAGAATCACATGAAAAGAAGTTTCGCTCCACAACCCTCTCAGTGCTTCCTCCATTGTCGCAGAAAATCGATCTCCTCTTTGTAGCATCGTGCTAGCGCAAACAAACGCAGCAGAAAACCACTTCATCCATCACTCGTCTCAGTCTGTTTATCAGCTGATTACATTAAAGTCGCAGATTCATCAGTAGCCATGTTTTATACCCCCAAGGCCCAGCACCAAACAAGCACCCTTCCAATATTGTCATAGTATTAGCACGCAGGCACAGCGTTGTCTTGCATTGTTTGTGGAAAATCCAGATTCTCCATTAAACAATTAATTTTTTATTTAATTTTTTTTTTTTAAATTTTGGGGGTCAACTATTAAGGCATTTTTCTTGAACAAGTGCATACTCACTTTCTAATGGGGTTGTCGCGTCAAAACAGCTCTATTTTTCTAATGTTTTGGTTCACCATTTTGAAATAAACAACATGGATTCCTTGAGTTATATTACTATGGCATTCCATTTGTCAAATAATTATTTGGATACTTTTTCATGTTATTTTCACCAGTTTTAGCTGAACAATCAGGCCGCAATTTTCTCCCCCCTTTCCTAACCTAGGTGGTGGGTTCAAGTGCTAGTCTTTCAGATGAGACGAAAAACCGAGGTCCCTTCGTGTACACTACATTGGGGTGTGCACGTTAAAGATCCCACGATTGACAAAAGGGTCTTTCCTGGCAAAATTGTATAGGCATAGATAAAAATGTCCACCAAATACCCGTTTGACTTGGAATAAAGGCCGTGAAAGGTGAATGCTCGCCTAATAGGCTACTGAGCTTTACTGGCCGATGTGAATGCGTTATATATTGTGTGTAAAAAAATGTCTGTTTGTCTGTCTGTCTGTAAAAAATTCCATTTCAAACGGCAGAAATTAATATGTAAGCGCCTAGGGCTATATCTAGATTAGGCGCATAAAAATGATCACAATATAATAATAATAATTTAGAAGCTCATGTGCAAAATAAGTAATTGTTTATAAACAATGTAAAACAATTTAAATAAAAAAATGTTTACGTAAACCATTCATTATTTACCAAAACAATTCTTTGTTTACGTAAATAATTCATTGTTTACGTAAATAATGATTTATTTAGCAACATTGCTGATTGTTGACAAACAATGTAAAATACGTCTAAATAAAATACACTGTCATCTATCTCTCTCTCTCTCTCTCTCTCTCTCTCTCTCTCTCTCTCTCTATCCCCCCTCTCTCTCTCTCTCTCTCTCTCTCTCTCTCTATATATATATATATATATATATATATATATATATATATATATATATATATATATATATATATATATATATATATACGACTAGTGTCTGTGTGTCTGTGTGTGTGTCTGTCTGTCTGTGCGCGATGCGCGGCCAAGGTTCTCGATGGATCTGCTTCAAATTTGGTGGGCTTATTCAGAGAGACCCCGGACACAACCTCATCGATGAGATATTTCAACACGTGCTCTCAGCGCGCAGCGCTGAACCGATTTTGGTTCGACCTCAGCTATTTTGGTTCCATCTCAGCTACCCGGGCCCCCATACCGACACACCATAGCCGCTACACCACATCACAACGCCAAAGTTCTCGGTGGATCTTTTTCAAATTTGGACACCGTATTCAGCTACACCCCGGACACAATATCATCGATGAGATATTTCAACACGTGCTCTCAGCGCGCAGCGCTGAACTGATTTTGGGTTTTGTGTTCATTTCACCATTATAAGTAACTCTTCCTTATCTTCTCCAGTGTTTGGCGTTTATCTCCCTTCCTTCGTGTGGCTTTCCCGTTCAGTTGTAAGTTACAGTGGACGCCGCTTAATAAAACCGCGGTTAATAGAGCCAGCCGCTTATAGAAGCCGATTTCAGACGGTCCGGATTTATCACTATATCTTATGTATTAGAAAAAGCCGGTTAATAAAACCAACCCGCCGCTTATTAAAGCCAGTTTTCTCATAGAAATCACGTAGTTTGTGACTAAAACTCACATTATCTTGTTCTGATGTGGAAGACGACCAACAAACAAACACTCATAAAATCGTTCTTCTCTGCCGAGTAATGGTTCGTGACGGTGACAGTGAAATTATTGATGTACCGAAGTGATCAAAGTACACTTACATGTACATAATTTTAAAACAAAAGTTCCACATCCTTCGTGAAGTTTTGTTTAGATTCAAACAAGTGTAAATGACGAAAGAAAGTGACTGAGTGACGTAAACAAAAGAGAAGATTTTTTTTTCTTTCGAAAATGACGTATTCCTGGACCGCCGGTTAATAAATCCGCCGCTTATTAAAGCCATTTTTCGTCGGTCCAGAAGTGGCTTTATTAAGCGGCGACCACTGTACTACTATTTTTAGAATGTCACTGCGCTGTCCACTGCGCTGTCCACAACGCTTCCCTTGCACCCGTAAGTTGTTCTTACTGTCAAAGTGAAAAGGTCGAATCAATTTATAGCCACGCGAAAAATACACTCTCACCTATCTCTATATATTTATAGATACAGATATGCATAAATATATACGGCTTCTCTGTGTGTGTGTGTGTGGGCAAAAACCTATGTATTGTAGAGTTCTGTTTGTGATGTGGTCTAGCGGCTTTTGTCTGTCTGTATGTTCTGGCATGTGAGAAGCCACAGCAGATAATATAGGGCTAAGAAATAAGCTCTAAAATTCTCAATCCCGTTTGACAGGACTTCGCCTTTCAAAGGTGATTGTGGTGAACCGCCACGCTGTCTGTCTCTGTCGCGCCGTTCACCCCAAATTCCCGTTTCTGAGTTACTATTTTTAGAATGTCACTGCGCTGTCCAGAACGCTTCCCTTGCACCCGTAAGTTGTTCTTACTGTCAAAGTGAAAAGGTCGAATCAATTTATAGCCACGCGAAAAATACACTCTCACCTATCTCTATATATTTATAGATATACATATATATATATACGGCTTCTCTGTGTGTGTGTTTGTGTGTGTGTGTGTGGGCAAAAACCTGTGGATTGTACAGTTCTGTTTGTGATGGGGTCTAGCGGCTTTTGTCTGTCTGTATGTTCTGGCATTTGAGAAGCCACAACAGATAATATAGGGCTAAGAAATAAGCTCTAAAATTCTCAATCCCGTTTGACAGGACTTCGCCTGCAGAGGTGATTGTGATGAACCGCCACGCTGTCTGTCTCTGTCTCGCGATTCACCCCGGCGAAGCCGGGTATTCCTCTAGTCTATATATATATACGACTTGTGTCTGTCTGTGTGTTCGCGATGCACGGCCAAAGTTCTCGATGGATCTGCTTCAAATTTGGTGGGCATATTCAGGTAGACCCCGGACACAACCTGGTCGATGAGAATTTTCAACACGTGCTCTCAGCGCGCAGCGCTGAACCGATTTTGGTTTTTCTGTAGATCCACTACAAGGTCCATTCCCAAACTCTTCCTTATCTTCTCCAGTGTTTTGCGTTTATCTCCCTTCCTTCGTGTGGCGTCAATCCATATTCCCGTTACTATTTTTAGAAGGTCACTGTCCACAACGCTCACTCCATATTCCCGTTATTATTTTTAGAAGGTCACTGTCCGCCCGGCGAAGCCGGCGTACGGTGCGCCACTCACCCGGCGAAGCCGGGTATTTGGCTCGACTTCTTCCCGGCGAAGCCGTACCCGGCGAAGCGGGTATTCATCTAGTTATATATATATGTCGTGCCGAATTCACGTAAATGCCGATTCCGCGTAATGGGCAACATATTTGCCCATTTCGCGTAATCGACAAAACGCTGCCCAATACGTGAAATCGGCAGCGTTTTGCCGAACTCGCGTAAAGGCTTCTAAAACTTGCCTATTTCGCGAATTCGGCAGCGCCGATTACGCGGAATCGGCAGCCGATTACGCGGAATTGGCAGCCGATTACGCGTAATGGGCAAGTTGCCCATTACGCGAAATCGGCAATAGCAAGTTAAGTGTGCGTGTGTGCTGCGTACGTGTGTGTGTGTGTGTGTGTGTGTGTGTGTGTATGTGTGTGTGTGCTTGTGTGTGTGTATGTGTGTGTGCTTGTGTGTGTGTGTGTGTGTATGTGTGTGTGTGTGTGTGGTCGATCTCTCTCTCTCTCTCTCTCTCTCTCTCTCTCTCTCTCTCTCTCTCTCTCTCTCTCTCTCTCGTGTGCCCGTATTATCAATCAAACAAGGGACATTAGTGATTGAAACTCACAAACAATACCAAATTTAAGCTTTTGCTTTCATTTTGCTGATAGCAGACGGCAAGCATCGTGCGCGTTTTGATAAAAAAAAGAAGAAAAATGAACAGTTTTCCAAGTACACATTGCCCAACGCAGACGACTACCAGTACGTGGTGAATGTCTTGTCCGGCGATGGAGATCGAAAGAACAGAAACGTTTACTACATTAAGGAGTAGTTTGAAGATCTTCAGAAGTCAGAAATCTGCAGAACAAAACTCTATACGAGGTGTTGTTTTGGGAAAACCCGAGATTGGGTCTGCAGAAGACCTTTCTGCCTAAAGAAGTTGCAGACGTGCTGACGACAGAGAAAGAGCTGTAATATACCAAACGAGAGATGACAGGGACCGAGGAAGTTGATGACGAGGCCATGGCTGTACCAAAGATGACAGGGCCAGAGGGAGTTACAGACGAAGCCATGGCCATACCAGAGTTGACAGGGGCGACAGAACCCGTTGCACAAGACGTTATGGCAGTAGACAAAGAAGGTGTGGCTGCCAGTGCAAATTTAGAGACTGGGGATGAGGAATCAGCACAATCCGATTGTTCCCAGGAAGATCCCAGATCTCAAGAAAAAGAGAATGACAATACATCTGATGACCCCTCAGTTGCTGAACACATGAAGAAGATAAGGGCGTGCCGAGCGGAGGCTTCACTCTGCCAAGAAAAAAGTAGCGCTCAAATGCTGTCTTCAAGCAATGCCAAACAACCCTCCCTAAACGTCGGGGACTGTGTCCTACTTCCAGTGTCTGAGTTTGACAGGGGTCGACTCGACGCCAGAAATATCCCCGGAGTCGTGTCTAAAATCACAGAACACGACGCGTATATGATCGCCACAAAGCACGGTGTAGTCAATACTGCTTATTCCAGAAACCAGTTACAGAAGGCAGATTGTCAAATCCTAAAGCTTCAAGATACAAACCCAGCCGTTTCTTCTTTTAGAAAAATCGCTACTAAGCATTCCGCCCATGGTGGTCAGGGGTATGCAAAATGCGCCTGTCAGACATCCTGCAGCTCCAAGAGATGCGCTTGTAGAAAAAGCGGCACTCTCTGCCACAGTCACTGCCACCCGAAAAACAGCAAATGTAAAAACAAATAACCTAACTGCATGTCAGCCTAACTATAACCTGTGTTTGTGGTACTGAAATATGAAATATGAAAATAGCAGTATATTTGTATTGTTGAGGAGCGTTCTTTTTCACAATTATGCGTAATTATTCATGTTCATCTATTTGTTCATCTTTTCCTATTATCGTTCTTTTGTTTCGAAAATAAATTGCATCACTAGTATACTGTGTGTGTGTGTGTGTGTGTGTGTGTGTGTGTGTGTGTGTGTGTGTGTGTGTGTGTGTGTGTGTGTGTGTGTGTTTGTGAGTGTGTGTGCGTGCGTGCGTGCTAAAAAGTATATTATCACAGTCATGGTCAGTATCGACGACAACACACACACACACACACGCTCACGCACAAGCACACGCACACACACACACATACACACAAACAAACATACACACTATTGCCGATTTCGCGTAATGGGCAACTTGCCTATTACGCGTAATCGGCTGCCGATTCCGCGTAATCGGCTGCTGAATTCGCGAAATAGGCAAATTTTAGAAGCCTTTACGCGATGTCGGCAAAACGCTGCCGATTTCACGTATTGGGCAGCGTTTTGCCGATTACGCGAAATGGGCAAAAATGTTGCCCATTACGCGGAATCGGCAATTACGTGAATTCGGCACGACATATATATATGATTAGAGTAGTCCCTCTTACCTGGGCGAGGGCTGGTTGAAAAAAAGCTCGTTTATATTGCTTACTAGATGAATACCCGCTTCGCCGAGAAGAAGTAGGGCCGAATACCCGGCTTCGCCGGGTGAGTGGCGCACCGTACGCGATTGACGCTACACGAAGGAAAACTTCTAGAAATAGTAACGGGAATATGGATTGAGCGTTGTGGAAAGTGACCTTCTAAAAATAGTAACGGGAATATGGATTGACGCCACACAAAGGAAGGGAGATAAACGCAAAACACTGGAGAAGATAAGGAAGAGTTACTGGGAAGATGAACAGAAAAACCAAAATCGGTTCAGCGTTGCGCGCTGAGAGCACGTGTTGAAAATTCTCATCGACCAGGTTGTGTTCGGGGTCTACCTGAATATGCCCACCAAATTTTAAGCAGATCCATCGAGAACTTTGGCCGTGCATCGCGAACACACACACACACACACACACACACACACACACACACACACACACACACACACACACACACACATACGTGTATAAGGTCACAAATGAGGACTTGCTAATACACACATTCACGTGCGTTTGTAGTGCACTTGCACTACAACGGCACTGGGCGCAGTGCCTATGTAGTGCACTTGCACTACAACGGCACTGAGTGCAGTACTCGCTCCGGCATCGACGAATTTTACACTAAAAAAGGCACAAAATTTGACCTATTTCGTCGCCTATAGAGGACGGAAAGAATGTCATTTTGAACATTGTTATGACATTCTTTCCGTCAAATTGAGGCATGTACTTTCAGGAAATATAGTTGAAAAAAATGGGGAATTTTTTGGCATCCCCATTTTTTTCAAATTCTCCATTTGTTACCAAGTGTGTACAGATTTTTTCCTCATTTGTATAGATGTACACGCCCCCCCCCCCCCCCCCACACACACACACACACACACACACACACACACACCACACATAGACAGACACAAGTCGTATATATATATAGATGCCACAACCTTCGTAAAATAATATTTGATTTGAGTAGATATGATCTCTCTCTCTCTCTCTCTCTCTCTCTCTCTCTCTCTCTCTCTCTCTCTCTCTCTCTCTCTCTCTCTCTCTCTCTCTCTCATTATGGGATATTTCTCTTTTATTTTCCAACAGCAGCGTGCTCTCAAAATCTACTACAATGGAGAAAACAGCACCAGCGACGCCCGGTGGGACAGACCAAGACGGATCGGAGCGTACAAGTGTCAAAGGTCTGCTGAGGCAATTCGCGGAAGGGACGTCCATGCACGGCCTTGGCAGAGTTGTCTCCACTAGGTCACTATGGTTACGACTGTTGTGGGCTTCTCTGGTTCTCACGGGGGCAGGTGAGGTTGTCGTTCGCTTGTCTGTTTGTGTAGTCCTGTTACCTGACAGGGGCGGACGAGGCACGTGCACCCCCCCCTCCAGCAAAAAAATAAAAAATAGAAAATAAAATCTGTAGTGATCTTCTTTTTATATTTAGTCAAGTTTTGACTAAATATTTTAACATCGAGGGGGAATCGAAACGAGGGTCGTGGTGTATGTGCGTGTGTGCGTGTGTGTGTCTGTGTGTGTGTCTGTGTGTGTGTGTGTGTAGAGCGATTCAGACTAAACTACTGGACCGATCTTTATGAAATTTGACATGAGAGTTCCTGGGTATGAAATCCCCGAACGTTTTTTTCATTTTTTTGATAAATGTCTTTGATGACGTCATATCCGGCTTTTCGTGAAAGTTGAGGCGGCACTGTCACGCCCTCATTTTTCAACCAAATTGGTTGAAATTTTGGTCAAGTACTCTTCGACGAAGCCCGGGGTTCGGTATTGCATTTCAGCTTGGTGGCTTAAAAATTAATTAATGACTTTGGTCATTAAAAATCTGAAAATTGTAAAAAAAATTAAAAATTTATAAAACGATCCAAATTTACGTTTATCTTATTCTCCATCATTTGCTGATTCCAAAAACATATCAATATGTTATATTTGGATTAAAAACAAGCTCTGAAAATTAAATATATAAAAATTATTATCAAATTTTTTTTTTCGAAATCAATTTAAAAACACTTTCATCGTATTCCTTGTCGGTTCCTGATTCCAAAAATATATAGATATGATATGTTTGGATTAAAAACACGCTCAGAAAGTTAAAACGAAGAGAGGTACAGAAAAGCGTGCTATCCTTCTTAGCGCAACGAATACCCCGCTCTTCTTGTCAATTCCACGGGCACTGCCTTTGCCACGGGCGGTGGAGTGACGATGCTACGAGTATACGGTCTTGCTGCGTTCAGTTTCATTCTGTGAGTTCGACAGCTACTTGACTAAATATTGTATTTTCGCCTTACGCGACTTGTTTCTTTTCTTTTTGTGTTTGGTGACATAAATGAGAAATTGTGAATTTGGAAAGCTGATTCTATGACCATTTTTATGTTCAAATGGCACCAGATGGCACCATGATTTTGCTTTTTTGGGCCAAAATATGTTTTCCGGCCGGGGGGCATGCCCCCGGACCCCCCTAGCAAATTCGGGCGCTTTGCGCCCATCACATTCACTTTCGATTCAAAGTGCACCCCCCCTTACAAAGCAACTGATCCGCCCCTGACCTGTATGCACTGCTCTTCTTCCGTCTTATTCCGGCAATGCAGGTGCGGATCAGTTCGTTTTATGGGGGGTGTTTCCAAAAGTATGTTGTGAAGATATGGGTGTGAAGGCGCGAATTTAAGCGCCTAGCTTGCTAGGGGGGTCCGGGGGCATGTCCCCCCGGAAAAATTTGAAAAAAAGGATGCAAAATGGTGCAATCTGGTGCATTCTGAGGATGATCATTACCAGTTTCAGGCAGCAGATTTTGTCACTGATTAATACCCCAAAAATTGAAACTCAACCCTCCCCCCCCCCCAAATATTTTTTTCTTTTTGGCTGGGGGGGGGGGGGGGGTTCCGGAAACCCCAGAAACCCCCCCCCCCCCCCCTCGTCCGCCCCTGCAATGTATCTGTCTCTTCTGTCTGTCTGTCTGTCTGTCTGTATCTCTCTCTCTCTCTCTCGCGTGTGCGTGTGTGTGTGGGCGTGTGTGTGTGTGTGTGTGTGTGCGTGTGTATGTGTGTGCTTGTGTATGTGTGCGACTGCGTGTATGTGGGTGTGGGTGTGTGAGTGTGTGGGTGTATGGGGGGGGGGTGTATGAATTAAATTGCAAAATTCTTGATTGCGTCTGGTGGTCATGAGTTCTCCTTGAATTATAGTTGCTTCCATTTCCTTTATAATCACAGTGCGATTTCTCCAACAAGCAATTTTATCTCCAGAATGCCTGGCATAAATGAGGAATTTGGTTAGCTAGATAGGAAATAAATGGAAGGTGAGATGACTTTTCATCCGAGTTTCTGTTGAGTAATTGACTCAAAAGCAATTTCCTTTCATAGTCGTCTTTGTTGGGTACAATTGTCGTCTACATTGTGTGCA